>NW_007726977.1:379177-382731 GCF_000696425.1 Galeopterus variegatus | reverse complement strand
AAAAAAAAAAAAAAAAAAAAAAAAAAAAAAAAAAAAAAAAAAAAGAATGTTTTCAAAATGACCATAGGGCCGGCCCATGGCTTGCTCGGGAGAGTGTGGTGCTGATAACACCAAGGCCACGGGTTCGGATCTCATATAGGGATGGCCGGTTAGCTCACTGGGTGAGCATGGTGCTGACAACACCAAGTCAAGGGTTAAGATCCTCTTACCAGTCATCTTTAAAAAAAAAAATGACCATAGAACAGATTTCTATCAGTGATTCTCCAATGTTTAGGTGGCAGAACTGTTGGCATGAAGCATGGAAACATCCATATCCTACTGGTGGGTATGTAAAGAAGGGAAGCACTGGGAAAAGTAATTTGGCAGAAAAGGATTCACATTACAAGATTTTCATTTCAGCACTATTTAAAACAGAAAAAAAAAAAAAAAACCTTGTAAATAACATAAAGGGATGGCTAACTTATGATCTATGCAGACATTCAAAATGGGACTGTAAAATAATAAATAACACAAAAAAATAACGTTCACTGTACTCTTAAAAAAAAGGCAACAGGATAGTGTACATGTTACATGAGTTTAAAAAAAATTAAACATTGTCATAGATTATACACCAGAATGTCTAGATGGTAAGATGGCCGTGATTCCTATTTTCTTCTTTTTGCTTATCTATACCTGCTATTTTTTTCAGCTTATCTGCATGCAAATTTCTTCGAAGATGTATTACTTATACAAGGGGGAAAATCAATTAATTGCTATGTAACCAATTAGAATATCTGATTGAGCCCAAAATTACCTCATACATGCCTTAGACACAACAGTAGATGCCAAAAGTTGGGAGGAAAAAAATAAAAAAAGAAAAACACCATGCTAAAGAAAATCTAAATTTTTTTAAAGATGAGATTAAGGAAAGACTACTTTTATTTATAATATAAGAAATGTCACAATCCAGCATATAGCACACCAGCATTTCACAGGGGCATAGACTGTGAACCACAGGAAGGAACTGCTTGGCTTTCCAACAGTGAATGAAAAATTCAAACAGAGCTAATAGGAAGACTAGCTGTCCCCAGATTCATGGTTAATAAGGTGCTCATAATAACAGAATGGCATGTTCAGTGTAATGGATGGATGAGAACCTCACATAAGGAAGACCAGGTATTTTTTTCCAATTCTGAAATACAACTAAACAACTAAACTTGGTGTGTGTCTTGCTATTGCATGTCCATGTCCTCACCTTACTGACAATACCACCAATTTTTGTGGTGTATATAGTATGCTCTAGCACTGTACAATTTATTCTCAGTGAGGTAACTGACAACATTTTATATAAAATATTTCTGAACTTTATAAACACAAAGTATTTCCCATCTTTGCCTATAAAATGTTGTTAAATAGTAACCACCACGAAATGCCTTTAAACGGTAACTATCACTCTTTACGAAGATTATTTTAAAATGCCATCTTAGGCCATTTTTTCTCACTATGAGGACACACTGTTATTAGAACTATTTTGAGGGCTGGCCTGTGGCTCACTTGGGAGAGCGTGGTGCTGACACCAAGTCAAGGGTTAAGATCCCCCCTACCGGTCATCTTTAAAAAAAAAACAACAAAAAACTATTTTGGACTTAGAAAAAATTAAATTACGTATTTCTTTATGAGCCCTTAGGGAAATGAACATACTTGTATTTATTATACCGGTATACTAATAGATAAACTGAATCTATTATCTTGGCCTCATGTACTATGGCCAAAGAACATGAGAAGATAAATACATAATTGTTACCAAGATCTTCTTCAAACCCCTGAATAAAAACAAAAACAAAAGCCATACACACAATAAAAGCTCATATAGCCTTACACAAAACAACACCTTACAAAGTCCCATTCACCCTCCTCAAACATTCTTAGATCTCACTTGACTTTAAAATCATTAAGGTCAACAACAGGATACACTGTTGTGTATTTCAGAGCATTCTGTCCACACTACAACAGTACGTTCAATGGGGGAATGGGTTCTTCCTGTTTCCCAACTGACATCTGCAGGGTCCCAGAAGTCAAGCCTACTCTCTAAGAGCTGACAATACTACAAACTGCTGTGGTGTACACATCATACATAAGGCACTACATGACTAAGTTTGATTTTAAAGGAGTCATCTTGGAACTTTTCATCTGCCTTGAAGTGTTTTGCATAAAGGCAAAGTCCTCTTAAAATTTTCTTCAAAGTCTACTACAGCATTTCTCCTGAAAGGTCTTCGGTTTTAGGTCAAAGCTTACTCTCCCAACCGAGCACCTATCATTGGTCCTAGTCCGCCTGTTAGAGTCCCTGTGGGAACCTTCCTTAACTCCCACGACACTCTCCAAAGGCCCCTCTAACTCGCCTAGTGCAACAGGCACCAGCGCCACCCCCAACGGGTTCTAGGGCTTCAGAAGGAAAGGGGCAGCTCTGACTCGTTCACACTGGTTTCCCTAGCATACTGCTGTTAGTCAAATATTTATTTAATAAAACCAGAGGATTCTGCAAGCCAGTGGTGTCCAGTACAGTATACACTTGTTGCTTTCGAGCACATGAGAAGTGGACAGTGTGATCGACAAATTGACTTTTAAATTTTATTTTAATTAAACGATCACATGGCTCTGACCTACTCTGGCAAGAGAAGTGAGGCCTAAGTTGATTACTCGAAATATTAACACCTGCATAAATACATATATACACCGTTAGACATATTACTTCACATATGGGGGAAAAAAACAAGCAACCAAACATAAACTGGGATCAGGGGCCAGTTGTTTTTTCCAGAGGGAACAACACTACTCTTATCGAGTATTCTAATAGACCTTTAGTTTGAGCACATTCTGCAGAATTCAAATTCTGGCTTTTAAAGCATTTTGAAGACCCACGTGTGTACTTTTCTTACAGGAACTTTGGCTACATTTCCTTACATCACCTTCTATTGATTTGCAACCACGTGGCAATAACATAAAAGCCTGCAACTACCCACTGCTCAAAGTGAGAACACATCTCTTCAAGTTTTACGATATGAAAACGTCTAACCATTCCACACACGCACGTGGTGGGGACAAAATGTCTGACTGAAGGACGGAGGGAACCACGTCGTCGAACCTCAGTCTTGAAACCCCGGGAATGGAAGAGTCGCTCCCACCGCCCCCGGGGACAGCCGGCCCCCATCGTGGGGCCTGCCCCGCATCCCCTTGGTGGTGACCTCAAGGACTAGGAAGCAAGGACACAAAACCTCGACCACACCAGGTAAACCCTGGTCGACTGATTCCAAGTTCGCAACTTGTTAGCTACAGCCTCGGTAGACCTGGGGCTCCCCACGGCCAGAGAAAGCCACTCACCCGAAGGGGAAGGGGGTAAGGCAGCGGCGAGAAGCCGCGCCACTTCGAGAAGAAAGAGAAGGTTCTTACAGGCCTGGCCCCTGCACACGCAGCCGCAGCGCACGAGTGCCGCCCAGGGGCCCTGCAGCCCGGATGGCGGGCGGTGGGCCGCACCAGGCCTGCCCGAGAACGTGCGGGGGAAGAGGCCTGCCCGAGCA
>NW_007726977.1:362689-379046 GCF_000696425.1 Galeopterus variegatus | reverse complement strand
CGCCCGGGCCCCCAGCGCCTGAGGGGGCTTCTCGCCCCCTTCAAAGGAAAAATGCCCCCTCCTCGTCCCGAGGCCCCCGCCCTCGGTCAAGCTGGCGTCCACCGCGAGACCCGACCGGAAAAACCCGCGCCCCTTCCCCGGCCGGCCTAGGGCGCGGAGAGGGCGGCCTAGCCGGCGGCGGGCCCAGCCGGGGAGAGCCGCGCGGCTTCTCCCCAGGCCGGGCCTCCGCCCGGCCGCGCATCCCGGGAAGCTGCAAACATGGCTCCCAGCGTTACACAACCCCCACCTCCCTCCCTCACCGCCGGCCACACGCACACGCGCTCCCTCCGAGAGAGGACCCCGGCGGGCAAAGAGCTCAAAGTTTGCTTTACCCCCTCCCAGTCGCCTTCCTCGGGCGGCCGCGAGGGCCCGCGGGCGCCAAAGAGTTAATCCCCGCGCGCTCCCTACCCCTTCCGCGGAGATTTGTAACTGAAATCAAGCCTACATTTATTAAACTGAGGAACTCTAAGTTCACAAATTCAGCTGTTAAGCCCTCAATTTTTCCATCATTTGATTTGCAATTATCCAAGACGAGTTCTCGAACAGCTGCCGGGGTCCGGTTCCTCAGCTCCAGGTGGATCCTCCTCTTCATGTCCATGTTCCCCTCTTCCCCCCTCTTCAAACTTAACTTTCCGCGGCGGGGGCGGAGGGGGGAGAGGCGTTCCGGCCTGCGCAGCGAGGGCCGTCGGAAGGGGTCTGTCTGCTCGGGGCAGAGGCTGGCGGCGCGGTGTCGGGCGGCGTGCGGCGTGCGGGCAGCGAGCGGAGCCCCCGGAGCCAAGTTACTCACGGGAGCGGAGAGAAACCATGGAGGGAAAAGGGGCTGGAGCGCGGCGCTGGCCTCACTACCGCCGCCCCCGGCCGCGGGCCCGCACTGCGCTTAAACCGGCAACGCGGCGCGACGGCTGCTCGGCTCCACTCGGTCCCGCGCTGCGCAGCTCGGCTCGGCGGCCGCGGCTGCACCAAGGACGGGGCGGGGAGACGCGCGGCGGGAGGGGCGGAGGCTGGGGGAAAGGCGCAGCCCGGGGGAGTGGAGCGACTTCCTCCCGCCCTCGGGTTGCACGTGGGGCGGCTGATGTAAGACTTTTCTCGGGGGCTTCCCGGCTCACTGTCCGGCTGAGACCCCCGGCCCTACCTCGCCGTCCTCGGAGGCGAGTCTCCGGCCAGCGCTGAGACGTTTGCCGGGGAGGGCTTTACAGTCCGTCTTCGAGGGTCCCTAAGGCCAAGTCCGTCCGCGGAGACACGAGACGCGAAGAAAGCCGGGGATAGGGTATTTGGAGTTGACCTTCCGCCCGCTGCACAGTCTGGGGCCAACAGCCGGAACCCCGCTGTCTTCTCGGCGGAGTGGGGTTGGAAGTGTTGCCGAGGACCCCTGTCGGGACGAAATGTCTGCCGGCCAGTGTCGGCATTTGGGGAGAGACGGGGCTGTGCCGGGCCGGCCACGGACGGGGGGACCGTCCTGGCCGCTTGCCTAAGTCACGGAGCAGCCAAGCGTCCTCCAATCCAGGAGAGTCGGTTTTCTAATATTTTGGTATGAGCTACCGAAGGAAACAATTAGCATTTCTAATGAGGCCTCAGAGTTTTATAGTTTTCCTCCAGGCTTTTATCACATTTGTTCCTTAGGGCACCCCTGTGAGGTGTGTAAATTCTTGATGGTCTCCGTTTCAGTGAAGCCTGGCCGGCAGCCTTTGTAACGGTCTGATTCTGAGTCTCAGGGTTAAAGCACCAGATCCGGGTGAGTAGGCTCTGCAAAGCACGGGGGAGCAACGTTATACTCAGCTTAAAATAAGTAAATACATTATGTGTCAAAGCAGTTACCTTCTTATTTTTAGCATGGACAAGAGGCACCAAAGATTAAGAACAACTTATCAGAGAAAAACTTAAGATTCTATGTATTAACCTGACATTTTATGGAAGAAAGCCCTTCTCACTTCCCATTTTATTTAAGTGACAAGCAGCCCAAACTTAGTTTTAAGCCAATTATATATCAGTTTTTAAATATTGAATGAATTAACATTTCAAAACAAAAGAAAGTTTTAGGATTATAGAAAAAGGCAAAAACTAGGTATGTAGTTTCCTGACTCTGTTGTAGACTTGTCTATGAGAAGAGAACATGGAGAGGGGATGTGCTGTTCAAGAGGTTACAAGAGTAACTGTAAGGTTATGAAAACCACAGGGCTATTCAGTGAAGGCTTTTACAAAAAACTACCAGATCAGTTCCATGAGTTAACAGGCAATTATTGAGTGGCTCTTTTAGGGGCTTGATTCTTTCTCATTTAATTACCAGACAGTCCTGTGAAGTAGGTGATATTTTAATCTTTTTACAGGTGAGGAACTGAAGCTCAGGAACCTTAAAATGCAGAGCCGACAAGAGGTGGAGCTAGGGTTTAAATCCGGATGGGAGAGGAGGGGCTGGTTGGTAAGCTCAGTTCCTTAAGAGTGTGGTGCTGATAAAACTAAGGTCCAGGGTTACATCCCTGTACTGGTCAGCTGACACAAAAATAAAATAAACCCAGATGGGGCTGACTCCAAAATCTGCCGTCTTTTCTGCTATAGCTGGAGTAGAGTCATAGCATGGAGGGCCTACTTTGGTGCAGTAGATTGGGAACAGTTGCAGAGGACCTTTAATATCAAACAGCAGCAGGCATCGTCTTGCAGGCAAAGGGGAGAAGCTGAAGGAGCCTTGAATGTGGTAGCTCTGTGCTAGACGGAGAGGTAACCTTGTGGCTCGTGGAGGAGGAGGTGGTATTGATCCTTAGGGAGAATAACGGCAAATCTTGAGACTGTCTTCTCTTTATGGCCAGCTTGAGGGTTTGAAGGACTCTTGCCCCATGGTACATAGATTGCAGAATAAATGTGTTTTTTATAAGATCAAGCTACAAAGTAATTAATAAACACATCCCGATGTACAGCAAATAAAAAGCAAAAGAGTCAAAGGAGGAGAGACTACAGACACGGCACTGTCCCTTACGCAGCCGGTGCTGGCATGCACCTCTGTGAACAAAGAGCATGTGTTCCAGTGACATGCTTCTTTGTCAGGGGCTTCACTGCCAGAAGCATAAATAACAGGCAGAATAGGGTGTGTCTCACTGCCCTGCCAACATCTTCTGCAGGACTGTCAATCCACAGGCCTGAAGGGGCTGTTGTCACAGGGCCCGAATATTGCTGTACTTATTAACATCATTCTGTGTAAGCATCTGTATGTGAAAAAAGGTGTAGAATGTATCATTGTATCTAATCTGCAATTATTAACATGTCCATGGGTCCAGGATTTGAACAAGGACTGGGAATAAGGAAAATTGAAAACAGTTTAGTTTGTTAGGGAGACAACTATGGGTGGATCTATTTTTACTTCCATTAATGTTAATGTTTGCCCAGTAAGTAATAAAAATATAAAGTAATGCCAGGTTTTGGCACCCCTTTGACTCTTAAAACTGCCTGTTAATCAGAATGTGTGTGTATTCCAATAAGCTCTAAAATGTCTGAGTAGAACACTCAGCTAGTTTGTAACTCCTTGGAACTGCTCCCTACCCCACTGCCTCAGCAACCACATATTATTTGTCAAATCACCAGATGATCACCAGATGATCTGAGCCTTCCATAAATTTGTGGCTGTGGACAGACTTTAATAAATCTGCAGATGAGAGGAAACAGCCCACTCAGGCATTGGTTTAACTTGCTTTAAAACCAGTTTAGCAGAGTAGGCACATTTTCACTTTAGAAAAGACAGTATATGAAGCTGATGCATCATACAGGGTGAGGAAATCATTACTATTTATTTATTTATTTATTTATTGGCAGCTGGCTGGTATGGGGATTCGAACACTTGACCTTGGTGTTATCAGCACCACACTCGACTGAGTGAACTAAAAAACCATTACTCTTTAAATACTAAATACTTCATTCTTCAACTCCTCTCCCATACATGTGTATACACTGGTAAGAACAAAAATTCCCCCGCGCCCCCCAAGTCTCCACAACATGCTGTGTGTAACTCTGTTATAGCACTTGGGCAACAGTTGGTAGCTGGTGAAGGTTCTAAATTCTCAACTAAACTGTGAACTCATACAAATATTTCTGGGCAATATGAATAGAGAGGAGAATCTTGGGGCCATCTTTAGAACATACTAGATGCTTTGCAAATGTGTGATATGTTGAAAATAATATCACATGTTACTAAAAATTATCTAGGCAGCTGGGATTGTTGAGACAAGGGAGAGGAAAAGGCACATAGTTAGATGGCAATGTGTTAAGGAAAAAGGTCCTGTTTCCACATGGTAAAAACAGAGGCGGGGAGAGTGTCAGGTGAAATAGGCAGCTCCAGGTCAAGTAAGGGACCCCTGCTAAGAGAACCAGGTTCCTTTCTACTCTCTGAAACCAGATGTAAGGGCTAGGCCTTTTTGGAGTGGCTAAGGAGAGCTGTGACTACCAAGAGTCAGGTCTAATATTTATTAAACACCATTTTTATGCCAAGTACTGTGCTTGGGACTTTTGTGTACATATTGCCTCAGTTAATCCTGGCAACAGTTCCCTGGGACAGGACTATAATCCACCTTTTTTAGTGTTTAGGAAACAGGCTCAGCGAAGCCAAGTGGGTTTGCTGAAACTCACATAGCTAGTAAGAAGCTGGATTTCTCTGTCATTAAGGGCTCACTATAATTCATTCTCATTACTTTGATCCACTTAGTCCTTACAACTGCTTCTGAAAAAACTTTTCTTTTTTCCTGTTTTAAGAAGACTTATGTTCTCATTGTGCAGGGTAAAATAAAAAACTAAAAGAAAGAAAAAAATTGTTTGAGATATAACCACCATTAAGGTATATATTCTTGCGGCTTTTTCCCCCTGTAATATACATGTGTTTTTTTCAAAATAGGATGTTGGGATAAGATTGAAGATTTTTTTAGAACTTGCTTTTTCCACTTACCATTATGATAAATCTGTATTAATATAACTTTGCTCAGTGGTTTTCCCTTTGCAGAGAAGAGCTCCAGTGAGATGGTAATCCCATCCAATCACTTACTGGCTGTGAGCATTTGGACAAACCACATAACTTCTCTGGGCCTCAGACTGCTCATCTTGGGACCATTATGAGCATTTGACATGATGGTGTGGGTGAAGCTCCTATATGGCATAGTGCCTGACATTCTCCTCTGCACCCCAGCCACAGCCACTGCAAGCCTGAGTTCCTCCCTTACCCTAAGTAGAGTTCGCTGCCTCCTCTGGGGCTAGTAATGTTCTGCTGTGGCCATCAGTCTCTGCCTCTGCTCCATGATCTTCATCTCCTATAGTTCCCTACCCCGTTGGCTGAGAGGGGAACTGATCACCCCAAACCAATATGTTTTTGACTTAATGTTGGGATCAAAAGGGTCAGACTCATTTTCTATTTTACATTGTTCTTGGTCTCTCTTGAGGAACTTGGAACATGCCCCTGAGCTAGAATGGAATATATTTGAGTGTCCCTGCCATCTGGACCCTCTCATACATCACAGGGATTTCCTTGTCCACATGGATCTAAGACTGATCCAAGAGTCTAGCTCCTGATGACTGAACTCTACTATGTGTTCTCGAACTTGCTTTATCTGCTCCTGCCCAGCCAGGAGCCCCTCAGTGGGCATGTGGTTTAGTCTTCACTCACTCTAGACCTGGCACAACTGAGGTGGTTTATAGGGCCCCTAATCTGCTAGTCTCCTAGTTGATAAAGGTCAAAAGTCCCACATAACCTCATACTCTAATTCTTTCTTGAAAATCAGCACAGCCCAGCCTCCTGGCTTCTTTTTATGTCTATCTATGCATGTACCATAAAAAAATTGGAAACTATACTTAAACAAAAAGAAGAAAAGAAAAATCTCTGTCCAGGGCTAAGCACTGTTAATATTTTGGTGTCTATTCCTCCAGTCTTCTCTGCACATGTATAGCACTTTCTCAAGTCTCAGAAGCATCATCTCATTAATAACAGCTTTTCAGGAGGCAGGGAGGGGGATCTACTAAATTAAATATTCATATCAATTATAAGAGATATCTTTATTTCAGAAATAGTAATAAGAAAAGTATAGTACCTAGGAAATACTGAATATATTTTTAAAATTTTTTCCGAAGTGGGATGATAATGTAACCTACTCTTTTCAGTTAACAATATATTAAGAACATATTACCATGCCATTGAATAATTTTATACAATATATTCCTTGAGGATATTCTTCTATAAAATGAAAATATTTTTTTCTGAGTATAAAGACAGTACATTTTCATGTAGCGAATTCATGCAATGCAAAAAGGTATAAAGAAGAAAATAAAAGCTAGCCAAAATCTCATTACTTAGAGATAACCACTGTTAACATTTTTGTGAATATTTTCCAAACTCTCTATGAATGTTGATGCATATGTAAAATATATAATTTTATATAAATGGAATTTTATAAACAGTGCTATGTAATGTGCTTTTATTTATCACTTACCGCAATAGGTCACTGAGATTGCTAAAAGTCAATAAATATAGATATACTTCATTTTTATTTATTTATTTATGTATTTATAATTTTTATTTTTGGTGATTGACTGGTACAGGGATTGAACCCGGGACCTTGTGGTTACCAGCACCATGCTTTAATCAACTGAGCTAACCAGCCAGGCCTACTTCATCATTTTTAAAGGGTGTATTATACTTTATTATATGGATGGAGCATATTTTATTCACTTGATCTCCTACTGGTAGACATTTAGGTTACTTTCATGTGTTCGCTGTAATACATAACATTTCTGTATACAATTATCTCCTTGAAATAAATTCCTAGAAGTACAATTCCTGAATGAGCATATACCCATTTTAAATTTGTATATGCTTAGCCAAATTAACCTTTTTAGGCTGTACTACATTTGTTTTAGTTTTTGTTTTTGTTTTTGCAGCTGGCTAGTAACAGGGATCAAACCCTGGACCTTGGTGTTATCAACAGAGCACAGTATCTATTTTTTATACTTCCATTAGTAGTGTACAGGACTTACTCTCATCCTTGCCTAAATTATTATCTTTAAAAAACTTTGTCATTTAGTTTTCAATAAGGATGCCAAGACAATTCAATGGGGGAAAGAATATGACTCATTTCAACAGATGTTGCTGAGAGAATTGGATATCCATGTGCAAAAGAATGAAGTTAGACCCTCTTCACACTATTTACAAAAATTAACTCAAAATGGATCATAGACCTAGGTATAAGAGCTATGACTGTAAGACTCAGCAGAAAACATAGAAATGACCTTGGATTAGGCAGTCTTTTTAGATAAGACACCAAAAGCACAACAAACCAAAGGAAAAATAGTAAGATGGACTTCATCAGAATTAAAAACTATTGTGTTTCAAATGACTCCATCAAGAAAGGTTAAGACAATGCATAATATGGGAGAAAATATTTGCAGATCATATATCTGACTAGAGACTTGGATTCAGAATAAATAAACAATTACAACTCAACCACAAAAAGACAAATAACTCAATTAAAAATGGTCAAAGAATTTGAACAAGACATTTCTCCAAAGAAGATATACAACTAGCCAATAAACACATGAGAAAGATGCTCACCATCATTAGTTATTAGGGAAATGCAAATCAGAACAACAGTGAGACACCTCCTCACACCCTTGTGCATTGCTGGTGGGAATGTAGAATGGTGCACCTGCTTTAGAAGGCAGTTTGGCAGTTCCTCAAAAAGTTAAACATAGAATTACATATAAGCCAGCAATTTTACTCCTAGATATATACCCAAGGAAATGAAAACATATGTATACAAAATTTGTACACAAATGTTTATAGCAGCATTAGTCATAATACCCATAAAATGGAAACAAGCCAAATGTTCATCAATTGATGAATGAATACACAAGATATGATATCCACACAATAGAATATTATTTGGCAATGAAAAGGAATGAAGTACTTATGCGTGCTACAACATGGATGAACCTTAATAACATTATGCTAAGTGAAAGAGGCTAGACATGAAGGCCACATACTATATGTTTGCATTTATGTGAAATGTCCAGAATAGGCAAATACAGAAAGCAGATTGGTAGTTACCAGTGGTTGGGAGGAGGGGAGAATGGGGAGTGACTGGTAATGAGTATGGGGTTTCTTTTTGGAGTGATGAAAAATTCTGGTATTAGACTGTAGTGATGATTTGGTTGCATACCTTTGTGAATATACTAAAAACTACTGAATTATATACTTAAAAAAAAGATAAACATAGAGCTACCATATGACCCAGCAATTCCATTCCTAGGTATATACCTGAAATAATTAAAAACATAAATCTACACAAAAACTTGTACAAGAATCTTTATAGCAGCATTATTCATAATAGCCCCAAAGTAGAAATAACCCAAATTCATCAACTGATGAATGCATAGACAAAATACGGTATATCAATGTCGTAGGCAGAATAATGCTCCCCCTCCCCAAAGATGTCTACATCCTAATCTCTGAAACTTGGCGAAAGGGACTGTGCAGATGTGATTAAGTATTTTGAGATGGAGAGATTATCCCAGATTATCCACATAGGCCAATGTAATCATAAGGGTCCCCGAAGAGGAAGGCAAAAGAGAAAGAAAGAGATTTGACTACAAAAAGAAGGCCGTAGTGATGTGATATGAGAAGGACTTGCTGGCTTTGAAGATGGAGGAAGGGGGCCATAAGCCAAGGAATGTGGACAGTCTCTGGAAACTGGAAAAGGGAAGGAAACAGAATCTCCCTTGAAGCCTCCAAAAAGGAACACAGCAACACCTTGATTTTAGCCCACTGATACCTGTTTCAGGTTTCCAACCTATAGAAAATAAGGTGTATTCCGGGCCGGCCCGTGGCTCACTCGGTAGAGTGCGGTGCTGATAACACCAAGGCCCCGGGTTCGGATCCCATATAGGGATGGCTGGTTCGCTCACTGGCTGAGCGTGGTGCTGACAACACCAAGTCAAGGGTTAAGATCCCCTTACCGGTCATCTTTTAAAAAAAAAAAAAAAGAAAACGAAAATAAGGTGTATTCCTGTTAGGAAATAAGTTTGTGTTGTTTTAAGCTACTAAATTTGTGGTAATTTGTTACAGCAGCAAATAGGAAACTAATACATCTATACAATGGAATATTATTTGGCAATAAAAAAGGAATGAAGTACTGATACATGCTACAACATAGAGGAACCTAGAATATATTATGCTAAGTGGAACAAATGACACAAAAGGCCACATATTGTATGATTCCATTTATATGAAATGTTTAAAATAGACAAATCCATGGAGACAAATAATGGTTAGTGGTTGCCAGGGGCTGGGAGTAATGGGAAGTGTCTGCTAATGAGTATCGGGTCTCTTTTTGGGGTAATGGAAATGCTCTGGAATTTGTTAGTGGTAATAGTTGCACAACTCTATGAATATACTAAAAACCACTGAATTGTATACCACCGAATGGTATATGAATTATACCTCAATGAAACTGTAAAAAAATCTTTGTCAGATATGTTGACAATTATATCCCATTGTTGTTGTTGTTATTATTATTATTATTTGGCAGCTGGCTGGTAAGGGGATCTGATCTATTGACTTTTGTGTTATAACACTGTGCTCTAACTAACTGAGCTAACCAGCTAGCCCCCCATTGTTATTTTATTTATTTTTACTTATTTATTTTTTGATGGCTGGCTGGTGACCATTGTTATTTTAATTTGTACTTTTTTATATAACAAATTGGGCTGAATATTTTTTTCATGTATTATTAATATACAGGTATATTTGTATTTCTTTTCATGTGTTGTATTTTTAAATTATTTATTAGTAAGTGCTCTTTACATATTAAGAATATTAACCCTAAGTCTGACATATAGATGTCAAACCATTTTTCTGTTTGCTTGCTTTTTAAATTTTGCTTATAGGATGGATCCATCTATACACACACACACACACACACACACACATATATGGGGGAGAGGTAAAATTTTAAATATTTAGGGTCAAACCAATCTTTATTATTGCTCTCAGGTCATGTGAAATATTCTACTTGGACTAGTGTTTTAATGTATGGTTTGAGGTAAAGATCTAATTTTTTTTAAATTGTTGGCTAGTTGTCCCAATACCATTTATTAAATAACCATCTTTTCCCCCAATAAACATGAAATGTAACCTTTATCACATAATTTTTACATGTTGTTGAGTCTATTTCTGGACCTCCTTCTCTGTTCATTTATTTTTCAGTATATAGCCTTACCAGTACCCCTCTCAGAGAGTTTAGAAAATGGAAAGCCAGTGGACAAATGGAAGAAGAGCAGTTTATTCTCTGGACAAATGGGCTCAGAGGGGCACTGGACTCAGGGACATCAGGCCCTCATGAGGGTGGCCATGAATGCAGAAGCGGAGACCATACTTTTCAGAATGCACAGTGCCACCACTAGTCCTGTGCTAGCCCCCATATAATCCCTAACCCCATTTCTTATCTTTCTTTTGCCCAAACAATATACTATCAGCTTAGATGTAGAATGGTATCAGAAGAATTTCTAGTAAGTCATGATAAATTGAACTAATATGCTTATTTCCACTCTCTCAAAGGATTTAAAGATAAAGTTCATCACTCCTCAGCCTTTTGGCTATGATCAAGTGTAAAGGTAGAAATAAAAGACAAAAGTTATCGATATATATAAAGGAACAAACAAAAAAAGTGTAAAGATAAAAATTGAGGAAATTTGCTCAGAAAGTAGCACAAAAAGATAAAGAAATTAAGGAGAAAATATATATAAAATTAGAGGGTCAGTCCAGGAGGTCCAATACTTGAATAATCAGAGTTCAAGAAAGAGGGAAAAGATAAGATGGAGGGAACTAAGTGGAAGTGCACATACCAAATGGTGAGATACCCCTCCAGCTCATCTTCCCTCACCTAGCTCCAGAATGCTAATAGCTAATCTCCAGAGGCAGGAGATTAGAGGATTCTTTCTGGGGAAAGTGATCGATTTAAAAGAAAATATCTAAGATAGCCAACTTTGTTTTACTGTAAGCTGTCATGTTTTTAATTTCCAAGGGCTCTTTCTTATTCTATCTAATGTTCATTTTTCATAGCATGCCATTTTTATTTCATTAATGTAACATCTGTTAACATCTTTAAATATATATACTTATATGCACATATGTATGTATACATACAAGGAGGTCTTCAAAATGTTCATGGGAAGATTTGTATTATCTTTTAATTCTACGAGTATTTTTCCATGAATCTTTTGAAGAACACTCATATATAAATATATATAATATTTATATTTATGGATATATACTTATGGGTAATATTTATATTTATGTATATATATATATTTAATACATGCATTATATATATATTTAAGTTTTATTCTGATTTCTGAATTGTCTCCATTTTCTCCAAGTTCCTTTTTAGTAACTCAGAGAGCCAGTAACTTCTGGCTCTTTCCTGAATGTCCTGATCATCCTTGAATATCCATTCACATTTACGAGCGGCACTGAAAACATGACTGGGAACTCTGTGTTCACTTATAGGTCTTAAAGACTAGTGGGCATCACTCTAGGGTGATCAGGAAGTAAACTGGCATTTTCATTAAGGGGCACCTAAACATCAGTATTTTCAGGACCTGTAAAGGATGAAATTATCAAACAATAATACAACACAATTCCTTTGGAATTCCAGATCGGAATGGCCCACCAAGGCATATTATAATGAAATCTAAGAAAACCTAAGAGGGGAAAAAACTCATAATCAAAGGATCAGAAATCAAAATGGCATGAGCCTTCTCAACAGAATACTGGAAACTAGAAGACAGCAGAGCAATTGGCACCTTCAAAATTCCTTCATTTTAGAAAATTACCTTCATTTTAGAATTCATGCAGCCAAACTGTAATTCAAAAGTGAGAATAAAATAGATATTTCCAGATTCTTAAAGTGGTTCTTAAGTGTGATTATCGGGTTTTCACCCTATTACGTGAGATGTACCTCCCTCTAAACCTGGTTATGACTTCAGCACGTTACCTATCTGATGTGGAAAAAAAGATATTTTTAGACATTCAAGGTCTCAAAGTATTGACCCTCTCCCTGCACACTTTTTCAGGAAGTTACTGGAGAAATCACTCGCACAATGGAACCTGTACAGCAGGCAATGAAGAGCAATTCCATACAGATTGGAACAAGGGGACAGAGAGCTCCAGGAGGGATGTCAAAAAATAGCAGTCAACATTACCTCTTGTGTAACCATACTGAGAGGTGAGAGGAGTTTTATAGCTCTATAGACATAGAAACGTAAGCAAATGGGAAAAAAGTACTTCTTAACTCCAGGAAAAATTAAACGTTGTATAAGGAAAGAAAACCAATTATAGTATTTTATATAGGTCTTACAGTCACCTGTCAACATTATGCAGTCACAACATAAATAACCAATACTGAAAGGAGGGGAGAAGTGTGTGCGAGTGTGTGGGGGTTGAGAAGGAAGAGTTAAATTCTTATTTTTCATAGTAGGAAGTCACTAGTTAATGTTAATAGCAATGTCTAAAATTGAAAACCAATAAAGAGTAATATCGTAGTATTTATGTAAAAGGAGGCAAACACCAGAAGTAACCACAGAAGGACCTTACAGTACTGTCTCTGGAGAGTGACGAGTGAGGTGCTTGCTGATGCAGGCAGGAAACTGCCGTTTTTGGTAACAAACTTTGTAGTACTGTAGTCTTGCTTGATGTTTAAAACTCTGGCCATGTATTACACTGAAACAAATGGAATTTAAGTTAAAAAAGAAAGTTAGCTGGCAGAGGAGGATCCTGACAGTGGTGTAGATGCTGGGAAAAGATGCTCTGCCTGCCTCAGAGATCTGTTCCCATCAGGCTGATGTCCCAGAGCAGTAGAGGACAGATGGTGTGGGCGGGGCTGAGGGCATTTCTACTTTTTTCAGGTAGTCGGGTCATGAAATGGAGGTGGGTATGATATGAGCTCAAAATTGGGTCAGTTTTTCTTCATACAGCTGCAACATGCACCTTAAAAGAATAGAGATGCTGCCGAGATTCTGGCATTAGATCTGTCACATTTTTTATGGTGTTGGGGGATTCCTAATTTTCCCATTTCTTCAGATGTTTTTTAGTGAGAAGTTGAGAGAGCAGTTGGCTACTAGGAAGCCACTGTTTTTCACCAGATGTCCAGGTTCTTTCTACAACAGTGTGAGCAGGTCAGTTCTTTCTCTCTCTGTCTTTCCCTCAAATTGAGGAATAATTACAGTAAAATGAATCTCAAGCACACAGTTGATGAGTTTGGCCAAGGTATACACCAGTATAACCAACATCCCAGTTAAGATAGAAGGTACTGCTATCACATACCCCTGTACCCCTTCCAGTGCCCCCTCAGAGACAACCTTTATTCTAAATTATATCCCGGTAGATTATTTTGCCTATTCTTGAACTTCATGTGAATGGAATCATATGCATGTATTCTCTTATATCTGACTTTTTTCATGACATTTTGAGATTTATCTGGGTTATGGGGTGCATCAGTAGCTTGTTTCTTTTTATCGATGAGTCGTATTCCAGTGTATGAATATACCTCAATTTGTTTACCCATTTACTGAACAAGTTTCTTCTTTCTGGTGACCAGCCTTATTTCTGAGCTGGAGCAAGACTTCTTTGTTTGGCCCTTTTTACTAACACACTAATGGGCTTGTGTCCACTACATAGAGTTGAAAGTTGAAAGAACTAAGCTTTTTTTTTTTTTTCCTTTTTGTCTTTTTTACTGACCGGTAACGGGATCGCAACCCTCGGTGTTGCGCCCGCACCGCGCTCAGCCAGTGAGCTGGAACCGGTCTCCACATGGGATCTGAACCCTCGGTGGGAGCGCCACCGCGCTCCCAAGTGGCGCACTCTCCAGTGCGCCACCGGGCCGGCCCAGAACTAAGCTTTTTAAAGGACTGGCATAATTTACACATATACCATAAATGGCAACTGGACGCAATAATGCTCATTTAGGTAAAAGTTATTTCTGCACCAGGAGACCAATTAAAAGCCTGTGGCAATAACCCATGTGTGAGATGACTGAAGTCTGGAACAAGTTTTTTGTTATGAGAAGAGAAAGGGAGGGACAGATAAGTATTTCACAGGAAGACTTGGCAAGGCTTCGTGACAGACTGGATGCATTGGATGAAGGTGCAGGAAGAATCAAGTCCTACTTCAAGGCATCACCTGCCTGTTGAGACCCTCTTCTCTTCATGGGCTGGGCCAGTCTGCCCCTCTGCAGGCTCTGTCCTGTTAGGGAATTTAAGGAGCCCTGGTTCAGTGGCTCAGCCTGCTTTCCAGGCCCACTTGTACTTTCCTCCTGCTCCTAGAATTTAAGCTCTTACCACATACCTCAGGTCTTTTTATTTATTAATTTTTTAAAAAAATTTTTATTTTGTCAATATATAATGTGGTTGATTATTGTGGCCTATTACCAAAACCTCCCTCCCTCCTCTCTCTCCTCCCTCCCACCCAACAATGTCCTTTCTGTTTGCTTGTTGTATCAACTTCAAGGAATTGTAGTTGTTATATCTTCTTCCCCCCCCTCCCCCCCGGTTTTTTTTTTTTTGTGTGTGTGTGTGTGTGAGAATTTATTTATTTATTTTTAGCTCCCACCAATAAGTGAGAACATGTGGTATTTCTCTTTCTGTGCCTGACTCATTTCACTTAATATAATTCTCTCAAGGTCCATCCATATCGTTGCAAATGGCAGTATTTCATTCGTTTTTATAGCTGAGTAGCCTCAGGTCTTTTTAAAGGCATGGTAACATATGGAAAGAACACTGAATTTGGACTTGGCCAATTTTTCATTCTTTCGCTCACTCAGTGAGACTCTTTAAGTCTCAGTATCCCACCCTATCAGATTGTTTTGAGAATCAGAAGAATTAACCTCAAATTTCTTGTAATGGTTTATAAGAAACTAGTCAGAGAAATCACCCATTGGGAGGGGTGTGGGGTAGGAGGGATGGGGAAGAAGAGAAAATAAAACTTTTTATACATTTTTATACTTAAAAACCTTTTTGAACCATGTGAACATGTTTTCTTTTCCAAAAAAAAAAAAGTTTTAAAAATCAGAATAGAATAAAATAAAATATCTCTGTAAATGGTTAGGCATTTCCATGCCCCATTGACATGTAACCAGTCCAGTGAAGACCACTGAGCCCAGCAAGAAGGGCCCCGGGTTCCTGAGCAGGGGTGGTGGGGACGAGGGCTTTTGCTACACCCCCCTGACATCTGCACCCAGCCTAGCGGTGATCAAGCCACTGCTGGAAGCCTCCTGGTCTCTCCTGGGGGAAAGAGGGGGGTGCCACAGGCCTCAATCCTGCCCTTCCTCCTTCCATCCCATTTCCTTCCCCTTTCCCCTCTCCCCCTCCATCCCAACTGCTTTGCAACAGCATCACAGAATGTAAAAAAAATAATAATACTGATAAAATAAACCTGAGGCATGGAAAAGTGGACCGGACCCCCCTCCCACAAGCAGACACACCATGCCAGCACCTTGGGGCCCACTTGGTGACCCGATGCATGGAAGCAGGGTCTGGACCCCCATCCCACAACCAGGCACACTGCGCCAGCACCTCGGGGCCCGCCCAGGGACCTGAGGCATGGATCCAGGGACTGAACCCCTGTCCAACAACCAGGCACACCATGCCAGCGCCTCAGGGCCCACCTGGGGACCCGAGGTATGGAGTCGAGGACTGGACACTCCCCACAACCAGGCACAATGCCAGCACAAAGGAGCATGCCAAAAGCATCACCTCCATGTAGGTGGCCCACCACAGCCACCACTATAACCATGGCTGCCGCAAAAGTGGCTAGATGCCACAACCACCACGCAGACGGTCCACCAGCCACTGGAGTGCATTGACACAAGGAGAGTCACCAGCAGAGACCAAAGAAAAGAAGAGGATGTCTCTCTCCACAAAGCTTATTCCAGAGTGACAGAAGAAGCACCTACTCATGATAATATTGGGGGACCTGAACACACCTCTCAGCACTGGACAGATCATCTAGGCAACAAATCAACAGAGTAACCATTACTCTTTCAGAAGGAGAGAAGAAATCTAGGGTTATCGGAGGAGGGAAGGGGGAGGGAGAAGGAGGATGGGGAGAGATGGACAAGGGGCATAAAGAATAAGTACAATTTGTAACAATATATGTGCTATTAATATTGATTTGGTCAACATATGTCAACTTTGAGCCCCCAAAATATGTATAATCAATTATGATTCAATAAAAATTAAAAAAACAAACAAAAAAACAAAAAAAAAAAAAAACAAACTAAAAAAAAAAAAAGAAAAAAAAAAAAGA
>NW_007726977.1:331083-362679 GCF_000696425.1 Galeopterus variegatus | reverse complement strand
GTCCGGTACGGGCGCGACACTGAGGGTTGCGATCCGTTGCCGGTCACGAAAAAAAAAGACAAAAAAAAAAAAAAAGAAAAGAAGAGGACGTCTTTCTCTACAAAGCCCATTTCAGAGTGACAGAAGAAACATTTGCTCTATGATAATATTGGGGGACCTGATCACACCTCTCAGCATTGGACAGATCATCTAGGCAACAAATCAACAAAGTAACCATTATTCTTTCAGAAGGAAAGAAGAAATCTAGGGTAATTAGAGGAGGAGGGGGGAGGGAGAGGGAGATGGGGAGAGATTGGACAAGGGGCATAAAGAATAATTATGATTTGTAACAATATATATGCTAGTAATATTAATTTGATCAACATCTCAATATTGAACCACCAAGATTTGTATAATCAATTTTGATTCAATAAAAATTTAAAAATAAAAAATAAATTATGTATTTCTTTCCAAAATAAACAAACAAACAGACAAATAATAAATGGTTAGGCATTCTAGGTTCCTGAAAGGGAGTGGGAAACAGAGATTGGCTACCACTTATCTGTGAGAATCTTGAAGTCTATTAGGAAGTCCTGTCACTTCAAGATAGCTGGATGTTGGGAATTATTTCTGCTTAATGACAAAAAAACAGGCTACTTGCATTACGGTGGGAAGAACTCTGCTTCCAGGAGTAATGAGATCTGGGTCCTGTTCCTGGTTTAACTGTGTAACTTAGGTGGATCCCTTCTCCTCTCTGTGTCTTCTTTATCAGCTGAGGAAGCAGGACTGCATGATCTTTGAGACCCGTCCAGCTCTGACATGCTAGAATATAATGCTAATTTCTAAGCAACAGAGGTTATCATGATGCGATATCTGTAGGATTTGCGAGTGGCGTTTTTATACTTAAGACGAGTAGGGCAATGAGTAACTTAATTATATTTTCATCTGTTATTTCCTTTGGTACTGAAATAAATATCTGGAAGTGATGTGTCAACTGAAGGAGTGTGCATACCAGGAAAAGGAAACTGAGCTGTATTTCAGCAGCACCACTAGTGCAATCCCAATGCTTTTTGCCATTGATAATCTGGGTAAGGCTGTATCAATGATATTTTATGAATATATAGCACTTTATGTGGATATCAATGAATAGGAGCTCAAAGATCACATAGTTCAAATTTTAACTAGGCTCAAACATGAACTTTGGTGCCAAGGAACTCAACTCCTCCTGAAGTGCTTTATTTCTTTTTTTTTGGTGGCTGGCCAGTATGGGGATCTGAACCGTTGGCCTTGGCATTACAACACCATGTTCTAACCAACTGAACTAATCTGTTGGCCCTCATTTCATTTTTGTACCACTCAAATCATTAGGAAACTCTTCTTAGGTTGGGCTGAAATCTTTACTGTTAGTACTAGCTTTGCTCTCGGGGCTACAACTACATCTATGATCTCTCTGGCCGAGGCTGCAAACTGCTGACCTTCGGGCCAGTTTGGGGCCACGTCTTGTTGGCTTCTCACAGCATTTAAAAATGTCTCAGTTTCCAACATTGAAACATTAAAAGAGTTTTTGCATAAATTAAGTTTCTGGCTTCTCTTGAAAGATCAAAAGATCTCTCTAGTTGCCCCCCAGTATGATTCCTCCCTTTTTTACTAACAATTCAAAGTTTTGTTCCAATCTCCTTCCTCCCTGGCTCAGCCTATATGCTTTGAGAGAGGTTGATTCTACCCCTGGTCTAAGATAGGGCATGTAGATTAATCCTAACTCATCAGCATAGTCCCACCTCTTATCACATTTATTGATTCATAAGTGAGCACTGTCTTAGATTGAGTTCCCTGGAAACAGAATCTGAGGTGGAGAGTTGCATGTGGAAGGTTTATTGAGGACTGTTCTTGGGACATACAAATATGGGGAAGTGAAGAAAATAGGGTTGGGTGTAGGGAGAAGCTGGTGTGGAAAGAAGCTGACCAGCAAAGTAGTTGCAGTGTAGTTACAACCAAGGCCTCATCTGATCCCACCAGGAGCTCGGGAGCTGAGACAGCTGTTCAGAGTTGTCCCAAATTGAAGTGTATTCCCACATCAGCCAGTCACTGGCCTCCGGCTGTACCCTGGGAGGGGGGCAAAGTGATTTCCTGAGGCTGAGGGCGGGAATACATCTGTAGGGAAGAGAGGATCTGGGCAGGGCCCACAGCATCTACTAGAGGCACATAACCCAATTTATGTATTTATTTATTTTTGGCAGCTGGACAGTACATGACCCAATTTAGATTAACAGAGGTTCACTAAGGGCTCCCAAGAAAGACGCTTCCAGAAGTGACCTTTCATCTCTCTAGATATGGACAAGGACTTATATAGTTCTGGGAATTGTTGGCAGTCATCTCATATTAAAGTTGGCTTTGATGACATTGGTGAGCTGCTAAATCAAACCAACCCTGAAGCCTGAATTACCCTGGTCTTTTAGTGTGAGCTTTTATTGTTAGGTCAGTCTTTTGGTTGTGTTTTAGTTACTTATACACGAACATCATTTAACTGACACAATCTGCCAGTGTGGAGCTGCATTCCCTGGCAATAACCTGCTGAGTAGCAGCTGACTCCCTTTTAGATGGTTTTCAGTTTGCTAGAGCCTACCCAGCTTTTCGGGGTGGTAGGAGAGAGCTAAATCCTAATACCCTGATAGTAGGAAGTCAATAGATAATATCTAAAATGGAAAAATCAAGAAATAGCAGCAGAAGCATGTGTTTATAAATATGGAGGTAAACATCAGAAGTAACAGCTAAAGGAGTTGACAGTAGTTGCCTCTGGGGAGTTCCATCAGGGTGGGGTGGGAGAAGAGACTACAGCTGGTTTTTGTTGTCTTTGAAGTGCTCTTTGAGTTTGAAACTTTGCGTTTCCCCTGTTGAGAATGCATGCTCTGGGCTTCTCGCACTGCGCTGTGACTCCCTCATGTCCTAGTTCTCTTGCCTTCCCTGGGCCTTTCTTCTGCATAGGGGATTTCCAAAATGGTATCTGAATAATCTTCTTGAGCTACACTTTCTCTCTTGATAAATTCCTTTGCTCTCTTGGCTTCTTAGAGACTTCTTTTCCTTCTCTTGATCTCTCTCCTTAAGCGCCAGATCCCCATTTCTTCTACAGGATTGTCCTGGAACCTCCCTGCCCTGTCTCTGACTTGTACCAGGAGATGGCCAGCACTAACACTCTGTGAAGTCTGAAAAATATGGGAAATCTTCCTAAATGTCACTTAACAAGTCTTAAGAATGGATCTCTCTCATTTACTTAATATTATTAGACACTTTTTCTTTTGTCACAAGAAACAGGAATTTATTGAGCGCCTACCATGTGCCAAGTTTGAAACCAGATGCTATCACATGGTTTTGCTATCACAGTTTGCTGTTTTAACATCTCTTCATGCCCTGAAAGTTTCTGTTTCCTCAGTTGAATCATCTATAAAGTGTATATAAGGTTATAAAGATTAAATGAGTCAATGTTTGTAAAGCCTCTAAAAAAAGTACCTAACTATAGTTATTAATTAGCACATTTGGTGTGTGTGTGTGTGTGTGTGTGTGTGTGTGTGTGTGTGTGTGAGCGCGTGCGTGCGCTAGGTTTCAGGGATAATAAGACAATACTCCTGCTCTTACGAGTCACCTTTAGGAGTGACATCATTAACAAAAAGTGATGTGTTCTGGGGGCTGGCCTGTGGCTCACTCGGGAGAGTGCAGTGCTGATAACACCAAGGCCACGGGATCGGATCCCATATAGGGATGGCCGGTTGGCTCACTGGGTGAGCTTGGTGCTGACAACACCAAGTCAAGGGTTAAGATCCCCTTACCGGTCATCTTTAAAAAAAAAAAAAGTGATGTGTTCTATCTGTGATACAGTATGACAAGGTCTTATATCAAGAACATGATATAAGGAATAGTATCAAAGTACCGTAGGAACCCAGAGAGGCAGAAGTGACCAATTCTTCATAGGGTTTACAGGGGGGTGGGGGGGATGTAGCCCAGGAAGATTGCATGGAGGGGGTGTCATTTTAGATGGGCTTCGAAGGGCAAGTAGTAGCTTTCCAGGTTGACAGAAAAGATATTTCAGATAGAGAACTACATAGGCAGAATCAATAGAAGTGGTTTTAAAGGACCTAGAATGTTGGGGGGAATAAAGAAAAGGTTTCATTATTTTAAGAACTGTAGCTACTGAAAGACCTGGCAAGGAAGAGAACTTCCAGGATTAGAAAACCCTCAAGAAGCTTCTATTCTAGAGGGGAAGAACCTTCCATTCACTACCATGTGTGACCTTTTCCTTTTATTGTGAGTGCTAAAATTCACATAACAGTCACCATTTTAAAGTGTACAATTCAGTGGCATTTAATACATTCACAATGTTGAGCAAATGCCACTGCTGCCTAGTTCCAGAACATCTTCATCACCACAAAAGAAAACTCTATACCCATTAAACAGTCACTCCCCATTCTGGCCTTCTCTAGTCCCTGGCAACTATTTGATTGACTTTCTGTCTCTGTGGACTTGCCTATTCTGGACATTTCATATAAATGCAATTATACAATATGTAGTCTTTCAACATTGTGAAAAAGTCAAATAACATTATTATAAAAATAATTTTGACCTTATGGATTTGCTGAAAGAGAATCAGGATCCCCAAGAGGTGTGCAGACCAAACTTTGAGTACCACTGGCCTAGGTCATCCAAGGAGTGTGGCTCAGCTCCCCATTACATCTTCTATTCCAGTTATAAGGTGATTATCAAGTCCCCATGTCCAACCTGGGGCCTCCCCATCTCTGCTTCCATCTCTGGTGAAGACTCCATCAGCCATTTCTACAAAGCTGAGATTAGTCATACAGCAATGTGTTCACATTTTAAACTCCTCAAAGGAACTAAATGGGGACACATTTTTATTAGTAGTAAATCTGAATGTGGTTAAAAAAAAAAACTGCACCACAAACTTATTTCCAATAAAATTCTGATCACTACCTGTCACTATCATTACATTTTTACAATATCAATATTCCCTTTTACTTGTGATGAGAGCCATCATGTACTTTTGAATATCAAGCAAGCCTATGCCATAAATTGCTAGACCCTTTCTCCTCTAATGATCACAGCTTATTTTATTCTTCAAATATTCTTCTCAGAGTAATTAGAATGCTTGTGATATGGCATATTCAAATGTTAATGTGCACAGTGTACTGATGCTATTGTGAGACTCATTTTGCTCAGGAGCTAAAATTATGTAGTCATTCTGCTTGGTGTTAGGGGTTCTGTGCTTGAAACCTGTTTCCCACATGCAAGGAGCCAAGGTTATTTAATTAGAATGCTGAGCTAGAATGATAAAAGTGTGACACAATATAGAACCTGTAAGCTAAACAGTCAGCACATATGGGACCTACACTTTGAATTAACTATCCATCACTGTGGAGACAATCAATACTTAAGCAGATGGCTTTGGGGCTTGTTTGACATCTTCCTCTGGGGTCTCTACTAAACTCTGTCTCTGCAGGTTAGACCACCAGAAATTATAGTTCTAACAATTGGAAACATTTTCTTCATACTGAGCTGAAATCTCAAATTTTCACTCATTTGTGTTTGCTCTGCCCTCTGGATCCCTCTGTGACTGCCCTTCAGAGACTGAAGACAGTGAATCTTTCCCCATCATCTGCTTTTCTAAGGCCCACTTGTCCCAGGTCTTTGTATGGTAGGTTACCAGTCTCCTCATCATCATAGTCTTTCCTGTCAGTTTGAATTTGTCATTGCTCCTATTTTTTTTTTTTTTAAAGATGACCGGTAAGGGGATCTTAACCCTTGACTTAGTGTTGTCAGCACCACGCTCTCCCAAGTGAGGCACGGGCCAGCCCTAATGTTCCTATTTCTTAAAAAAATTATTTTATTTTTTAAATTGAGACATAATTGATTGTACATTTATGTGGGGTACAGAGTTGAATATGAATACCTGTGTACAACATGTGATGATCAAATCAGGATAATTAGTATATTCGTCATTATAAAATGTAATCTTTCTTTGTGTCCATAACCAATCTTTTATTTATTTACTTTTTGAGATGAGCTCAGAACCTGAAACAATGATCCAGCTATGGCCTAATCAATGTGGAAGTGATCCAATGCTGGATGCTACACTACTGATGCTTTCAAGAGCATATATATTTTCTTGTTATCTACCATTGATTCATAATCAGTTAAAGCCACCAAGTCTTCTAAACCGTATATTACTACCTAGGCAGTTAGCCATTTGGACCCAAATTCAGGATTAGAAATTTGTCATCTTTACATATCATCATGTTAAATCTGGCCCAGTGCTTTGGCCTGTCAAGAAACTTTTGGGGAAAAAAAAGGTGGGGTGGGGGGCCCACTGGCTGGTTAGCTCACTTGGTTACAGCATGGTGCTGATAAAACCAACGTCAAGGGTTCAGATCCCCTATTGGCCAGCCACCAAAAAAAAAAAAAGGAACTTTTTGTATCCCGAATCTGTCTTTTCCATCCACAAATGCAATCAGTCTATCAGTATTGCTATTTTTATGTAAATCAAAGTAAACACCTAACAGAAAAGGCCTCAGATGATAGAGTTCTTCACCTACTACCAGAGACCTCAGATCAAAGTATTTATGCAACCAATTACACACACACATACCCCACCCTAAAACCCGCACACCTCCATCCCAACTGTTCTATCCTCCAACTCATGTTGTCCAGGAGGGAAAACAGCAAAGAATATTCTAGTTTACTAATTGGCTGGTTAAAGGGTCCAGGAAAAGAAGGAAGGGAGTAAATAAGACCTGGTGAAAGGCCCAAAGTGGCAGGCTGGGATTCTGTGAGGTTACTTTATTATTAGGCCCACACACCAGTACAGGTTGGGGAAGTAGCAAGGCTGAGTCAGATGGAAGACAGTCTAGGGCTCTGCTGTGATGACAGAGAGGAAATTAATAATCAGGAAACAGAGCCAATGTTGGAAGCTGGAAGGTAGCCAATTAGTACATCAAACTAGGGAGATTAGGCAGAAGAGGACAGAGACAGGCAAGATTCACAAGGAGAACGAAGCAAAGAACAAGCATGTGAAAGAGAATCTGGGGATGCTGAGTGGACTCCAGAGCTACGCTGTCCAATGTGGTAGCCACTAGCTACATGTGACTATTTTAATTTAAGTATTAAAGTAAAATATAATAAAACAATTCAGTTCCTTGGTCACATTAGCCACATTTCAGCTGCTTAATAGCCATGTGTGACTAGTGGCTACAGTATTGGATAGTTCAGAAGAACATTTGTATCATCGCAGAAAGTTCTGCCAGACAGTGCTGCTCTACAGCATTCTGGGTGTACTTTTAGAGGAGGGCCAAACCTGGTAGAATATTATTTTAGTGTACTTGTTTTTCCTTTGCTTTCCTTCAAGACCCAGCTCAAATAACACTTCTTCTGTGAATCTGTCCCTATGGTTGGTGTGTAATTGTAGGCTATAGGCAGCAGAGCATTCTGAGTTATGCAGTTCTTAGTGGTAATACACAGACCTAGACCTAGAAAGGACTTAATATGGAGATCCTAGGACAGCTATTTATCAATCCTTAACCTTCCTTTATCTGGGGAAGGCACCCTCCTTGACAAAGCAATTTGTTTTGGGGCTAAGACATGTGGGACAGGAGGGAAGGAGGAAGGGGACACTGGCCTAACCAGCCAGATCTGCTGAATCCACCTCTGTAGCTATAAAAAAATTTTGTAATAAAAGTTTTTGACCTTTTATCTGCCAACATTACATAGGCCATCTTGGTCAGGCAGTCAGGAAGGTGAAATCAGGTTCTCATTTGCTTGGTACAGGATATCTTGTCATCGTATCTGTGGGCCCTCACTCAATTTTAAGTCTGCCTTTTTTCTCTTTTAATTTCCTGTCCCAGAAGTTCTTAGATTTTCTAATAGGATCTATCAATTCTACCTTCTAAATCTCTCTAGAATCTGTCCCTTCCTTCAATACTCTCAGTTCATTTCTCATCTCTCTCCTTTCCCACCCAGCTCCCATACTGCCACCTAAATGCTCTAAGAGCCTTACCTGCCCATGACATTCTTCTCCCTAAAACCCTTCAGTGGCTCCCCATGACATCATAAAGGCCAGGCTCCTGGGACTCCCACCTTCCTCTCTTGTTCCAGGTCTTTCCACTGATGTGTAGCAGGCATTCTAGCCTCACTGTTACTGTGCCCAGAACCAAGATGCCCTTTTATATCTCTGTGTCTTTATATGTGCAGCTCCCCCTTTCTGAAATATCCCATCCCCTTATTCCCTGGTAAATTTCTACACCCCTGTTAAGGTCCAGTTTAAATCTCATCTTTTTTTTTTTTTTTAAAGATGACCGGTAAGGGGATCTTAACCCTTGACTTGGTGTTGTCAGCACCACGCTCAGCCAGTGAGCTAACCGGCCATCCCTATATGGGATCCGAACCCGGGGCCTTGGTGTTAACAGCACCACACTCTCCCAAGTGAGCCACAGGCCGGCCCAAATCTCATCTCTTCTGAGAAGACTTTTCTGAACCCTCAGATGATTTAAGTGATCCATCAGCTGTGCCCAAACACTGCAGGCTTTGGTCATAACACATTCTGTGTATGACACTCATGAGTCTGTTACTCCCACTAAATTGTAAAGTTTCAAGGGCAGGCAGCATGTCTGACTCATCTCATCCCCAGTAGCTAGCACAGGACCTGACTCACAGTAAAAACTTATTAAATGCCCATTAGAATGTACAACAATCTGTGCCATTATGAGGTTCCACTATGACTGAAAACGAAGATTATGAGAATCCTCTGTGTGGCTCACTGTTGTCATGCTCATTAGGGCTCACCATGCTGATAGAGGCCTATGGACAAGTGGTCCTGGTGGTTGAGGATGTGGGGAAAAGCAAGAGGCCTGCAGCTGTTCCCACTGAAAGCCTCACTGTCTGCTGGCTGTTACCCTGGCGGACATGTGGCCGGCACAAGACCCATTCCTTGTTTTACATGAAAAAACATAGGACCCCTTGAAGAATGCTCTTGTAGGGACCCGTCTGTGGCTAACTCTGCAGGGGAGAAATATGGGCAAGGAGGAGAAACCTCTTAGTAGAATGGAGACAGATGAAACATTGCAACTCTTACATAACAGGGGAGATGTCCCTGGCTAGGGAATGTAGGAGCTAATGGCAGTGCTTTTTATTTTGAAATGTACAACATGCCTGAATGACTACCAAGACACTTCCACTGATACTATCTCCTTTTGCCTATATTTACCCTGAGGAGCAGGTGAGGCAGGCCTGAGGTTATTATTTATAGATAAGGAAATCTAATATCCAGAGAGGTAAAGTGACTTGCCCAAGGTCACACACATTATAAACAAAGGCCCATAAAAGTGAAGTCACTTTCCCCAGATCATGAAGTAATAACAACAATAACATATGAGGGTTATTTTAGAAATCTTTGCTGGGTTTTCTTTTTAATAAAATGCTTAAAATCAGAAACATTTTCTAGTAAATTGAGTCTGTGAGGACTTTCAGGCATCTCTTGGGATATTTGACTAGATGACAAAGATTTCTTCCAGCTATGAAAGTCTATAAAACTTAGTGTTTGTTGTGTCTAATAAAATGCTTAAAATCAGAAACATTTTCTAGTAAATTGAGTCTGTGAGGACTTTCAGGCTTCTCTTGGGATATTTGACTAGATGACAAAGATTTCTTCCAGCTATGAAAGTCTATAAAACTTAGTGTTTGTTGTGTTCCAGGTCCATGTAACTCCAGAAATGATGAGCTTGCAAATCATTTCTAAAACAAGTAGCTCTCCTGCCCAGCCCAGCATTCATGGCTGGCTTATCAAAGAGTCTCAAGCCCTTTATTTCTGTCACCTAGTTATCAGTCTATTTTTCCTACTCCTACTCCTTACAACATGACAACCCTATTACTTAATCAATTGTTCACTTCCTCTATCAGAGATAACCAGGATTTAAAGCTAGAGGAATAATTTCTACCTAAAATTAGAAAGCAGAACTGTCATCCTGCGTTATTAAGATCTTAATTTAACTCCCATTAAAGGGGAATTAAATAGGCTGGATTAGTGAAGATTCGCTCTATTCATTCCTTCTCAGAGAGAAGGAATCCATTTGGGTGCCATATCTAGTAGAGGGATATGAGAATGGAGTTTTTGATAAATCAGTATAGGTGCATGATTTTCTAGAAAGGACAGTCTGCTTTGGATGGTTAAGTTCTGTCTGATAGGATTCTCCCCAACCTCCCTGTGTGAGAACTAAGTATTGTATATCCATCTCAACTGGGTAAAAACAGAAGTTAGTAGCAACTCAGTGGAAATAGATACCCCACCTACCTTCTGATTCAAGAGTCCAGGCTCTATCTGCTGTACCACATACTCTTTGGAGTGATAATTGCTTCTATTAGTGTTTCCTGAGAAGTGGAATGCAGTTACCAATTTTAATGATGGAAGTTACATCAATTATAAAGTATAACATTCTATTTTTGTTTTCATAGAAGAATTATGGGTAATTCTGGGTGTTGCTACCAGTTTTTAAGGATGGCTAGTCTGTCTGAGTTTGTTTTAATTTCTCTTTTGATTACCAAGAACATTCTGACATTTAAACATAAGAGTAAACTGTGTTTCTTGCTGATGGGGGGGACCCTCATTACAAAGTTCTGGTCCAGCTCTGCCATCTTCTTTACTTCTAGTGGTGCATCAGACTGTGCTATGTGCCTCCCACACAGGTGTCTACCATGGCCGAGCAAGGCTGGCCTCCTTAGCATGAGAATACTAACAATAAAGAGTGACAATACAGAACACAAAGCAGCACAAAGAGAGTCTTCATCCTCACATTGAATCTGGGCAGGATATATATTAACAAAATTGGATCAGATCATATCCCGAATTCTGTCTGTTAAAGGTACTTACAGACACTAAGAAGAATGCCAGACAAGAAAGACCTGGCAATACATTTCCTAACTGCTAAAGTAACCCCTTTTCTTCCCTCCCTAACCTGGCTAAAAATACAAGCAAAGCATTACTAAATAAAGACAAAATACAAAAAAGCCTAACATTTGTTGAGCAGATTGTGATTGAATATCAATCAGCTAAGTGTTTGGTAAGCAAACATCCCCAGGGCTAACTCACCCAGAGGAAGACTCGCAGGAAGGAGGAACAGGCGGTGTCAGAGATTTAGGGAGAATGTGCGCTGTCTCCGAGGGTAAGCGCTGGAGACAGAGCTCACGACCTAGCCTACAGGGGGGAATGGTGCAATTGCTACTAATGTCCACCTAGGGGCAGCAGTTCTAGCCAGAGGCACTTGTGGTTCAGGCAACAACTATTTACTGAGTGTATAGGGTGTACCATGCCCTTTGACAGGCAGCTGGAACAGAACCATTTGGAAGGTTGTACTTTGCCAGCAGCGGTCCCTTCTGGGCAGGGACTAATCTAGGTTATTTCAACTCTAAACCCCAAGTTCAGGGGATAGAATCTGCTGGAAGCAGGGCATTGAAGTTTCCAAATAAACAAGGCTATAGATCATGTTAGGTTCTAGTACATATTCTATGCCAGGGAACCTAAAACTCCAAGGGACAAAGAAGGTAGCTAAAATAGGATAGACTAGTATTCAACTGGAAACCCCATGGAGAGTAGCTGATATGAATAATAATGGGTCAGTGGTAGACCAGGGAGTGAGTTGAGTCTTTTGCTCTGTCCCTTCTGAATATAAACCAGCCTCTGCAAAGCATTGTTTGGCTTTAGGATAGAACTTCTTCATTTTCTCACCTCTACTTGTTGACCAATGTCAGGGTCAGTCGAAGGCAATTATGAATAAAGATATTTACAGCCATAGGACGAACAATGTAATATCCTTATGTATTAGTCTGTTTCTGTTGCTTATAACAAAATATCTGAAACTGGGTGACTTATAAAGAAAAACGAAATTTATTGCTTATAGTTTCTGAGGCTGGGAAATCCAGAGTCCATCTGATGAGGGTCTTGGTGGTGACTCAGGGGTCTCACATTGCAAGACGGTGGAAGCAGAGAGAGCAAGAGAGATAAAGACAGACTCTCCTCTTCTTTTAAAGCCCTCAGAACCACACCCCAACCACCATTTTTAATCCATTCACTACTACATGATCCTACAATCTAATCACCTCTTCAAGGCTCCACCTTTCAGTTATCATAATAGGATTTCCGACCCCCTTAACAGTCACATTGGGGGCCAAGTTTCTAATAGATAAAACTTGGGGGACACAATTCAAGTTCCAGTGAGTTTTGTGAGGACATAATTCAATCCACTATACCTTATATTTCCAGTTCCATGGTAGCAGCATTAAGGACTCCACCTCTACTCTCAGAACATTTAGAAAATTGATATTAAAATTACCACCCTATATTAAATTCTAAATCCAGACTTACTTATTGTCTATCACCCTTAGACTGTGAATTCCTTGAAGGAAAGAAATCCCATTTGATTTCTTTGTCTCCAGTTCTTACCAAAGGGGTTGGCAAAAAATAAATGCTCAATAAATGTGTGCTGAATGAATATAGGAATATAGGAAAGATGTGTACACATGAAAAATATAAATATTTTGTGATGTTTACCATAAAAAGGCTTAAATCAAGTGCAATTATAGCTCAGAAAGGAGAGATCACTTCTACATAGGAAAAGGCAATAGAACAGAATGGTTAAATTGGGAACTTTAGAGTCAGACAGCTTTGGTTTTGAGCCCAAACTCTGCCACTTCTGATCTTATGTGACCTAGGGATGTAACCTAACCTCTTCAAACCATAGTTTCCTGATCAGTGAAATGGCAATTACATTAGTTAGAAGAAGTAAATGAGATAATGCACATAAAGTCTCAGGTACCCATTATGAGTTTGTAGAGTGGCTCATATCTCATCATATCATCGTCATCATTATCAAAGGCTTTGTGATGGAAGCACTCACTGTCTGGAGGGGCAGACACAGGGAAGAGCACCGAACAACCAGAAGGTGTGGATAAAGGTACTGTGGGTGTTAGAAAGATTCGAGACAAAAAGGGAGGGCAAGTGGCACTATTTAATTGGAACATTGGGTAGTTTCAGGAAAGTAATGGGAGAACACATTGGGAAGTTGGCCTTAAATGCCAGACAGAAGTGTAGTCTTTAATCTGCAGGTGACATTGAGACTTTACAGGATTCTAAACAAAATAGTGACCGGTTCAGAGCCAGTTATGGGAAGAATGTTTTGGCTATTTGTGCAGGATTGACTGAGGAGGGTGAGGGAAGACAGAAACAGATAAACCACTTAGGAAGCTTTTCCAATACTCCCAATGAGAAGTTGAGGTCCCCCTTCTGGGATTGTGGTTTGGGAAAAGAAAAGAGAGAATGAGCATGTGGGACATGGGGAAGAATGAACTGAGAGAACTGTATCCAGCTGAACGCAAGAGACAAGTAAGGAGACAGACTCAAGGACAATTCTGAAGGCTTCAAACTGGATGGCCAGGAGCATGGTGCTACTATTCTCACAGAAAAAAACACCCAGGGGAACCTAGTTTTAGGGGGAAAATAAATTTGTCCTTAATTATACTAAGTTTGAGGAGAAGTGGGACATCTGGTAATGAATGATAGTCAAGAGACACTTGAAAATGTGATCTTAGAACTCAGACATACTTATTTAGAAGATATCTACACAGGGCCGGCCTGTGGCTCACTTGGGAGAGTGTGGTGCTGACAACACAAAGTCAAGGGTTAAGAGCCCCTTACTGGTCATCTTTAAAAAAAAAAAAGAAGAAGAAGATATCTGCACAAAGGTAGTAGCTAAAAGCATACAGTTTGGATCATCTGTTTAAGATTGACAGTATGCAGTCAAAGGGATCAGGGATTCATCTTTGGAAAACACCTCCTGCATCTAGGAGAGTGAAAGAAGCCTGTGAGCAAGGATGAGGAGGAGAGACAGAGAGGTGAAGAATGCACCATCATTTAAGCCAAGAGCAGAGTGAGTTTCAAGGAGGACAGAAGTGCTCAGAGGAAACATGAGTTGCATGCAGAGAGGGCAAAAAGAAAGAACTAAGAAGTGACCCTGGGTTGGCCATTAGGAAATCACTGATGACTTATGAGAGAATAACATGTGGAAGAAAAAAATAGATTGCCAGTATAAAGGAATGAAGTAGCATGGGGGGAAAAAGGAAGTACTGAGTATACATTATTAGTTCAAGAGGTTCAGGAATGAAAGGACAGAGATATGATGGTGCCTCAAGGCAGGAGCAGAATTGTTCTTCCCCAGATAAATAACCACTCAGCACAGTTTATTCAGAGATGTTGTTTGTCTAGACTTTAATAGAAGGCAATATTGTTTGAAGGAGACCAGAGGAGGGACTTTGGAACAAATTAGATAGTCAGGCTACAGCCATTCTAAAGTTACAGAACACGTTATCTGTATGTGTACAGCAGCGTCTGTTTTAGCAGACAAAACTCATTTATCATGCATCAACAGACTGTGAGAGTGGGAAACAAGAAATTCTGCTTCCCTACTTAGAGAACAAAGCTTGATCCATTCTTTGAAAAGTATTTCAGTAAGGAAGGAATGCTAAGAAAAACTAGTGTACGATGTCTTCCCTTCCTTGGCCTTTCCACTCAAGTGTATTTTAAGAAAATGCTCAGGTGTATTATTAGAACACTCTAATAACACTATTAACACTGCCCAAGTTTATGGGACTTATATCTGCACAGTGCTTTTCATTTTATAAAAAGCTCTCATGATCTCTTTTATCCTCATAGGATCCCTGTGAGTTATTACTTTTCTCTGTTTTGTTTTGTTTTTAAAGATGACCGGTAAGGGGATCTTAAACCCTTGACTTGGTGTTGTCAGCACCACACTCTCCAAGTGAGCCATGCATGGGCTGGCCTATAGTTTTCTGTTTTACAAGGGAAGAAACTGAGGATTAGAAAGAATTAAGTGATTTTTCCCAAATTGCTCAGCCAGGAAATGGTAGAGCTCTATACCCTTGCTCTTTTCAGTACATGCTTTCAAATACAATCACATGGTCTTCACAGTGTGACACTCTAGCTATGGTATGACAAACCAAAGTATACCAGGACTGTCATCTCCCTGGTTTTGGGGGCTCTTTAATTCTCTCAATATAGCCTAAAAATGACATTAGCTTTGGGTCATTTTTATCAGGTCATGTTTTTACTAAACAGTATCCAGTACATGGGCTGAATTATTTTTCCTGTGCTACCTTTTCAGCCCCATCATAAAGAGCCCGAGGGCAGAAGTTCTTAGCAATGTGTTTCCTTCTATCCCACATCTGCCCAGTTCAATCAGGCCTTTGAAATGCATGGACAAGGCCTCAATACTTACACCTGCTCCAGATGGTCAGGAGGCAGGAAAGCAACTTTCTCCCTCAAAACCTAGTTTGTTTTAGTGGGAGGAGAGCCAGATTTGGAGGCTGAAGGCCCCGCATGTTCCAGCTAAAACTATCAGTCTAGTTTTGTGACCTTAGTTATATAACTCAATACACTGAGCACCAGTCCCAGTGAAACACTTGTCAAAGTAGGGCCATGTGCTGGGTTTAATTTTCTGCTGTAGCTGTCTTGAAATTCTTAAATTTTGGAGGAGGAGCCCTGAGTTTTCATTTTGCACTGGGCCCCAGCAAATTATGTAGCTGTATGACCTTGGCCAAGTCACTTAACCTTCCTGGACTCAGTCTATAATTGAATTGTTAGGAAATACATTGTTAGAACAACTCTCAATCCTTCCTCTACTTCACCTATTGGCAAAATTAGACACGGCTGATGAGTCCCTCTTCCTTGAAACATTTTTTCCATTTGGCTTCCAGGACACTATTCTTTTCTGGTTTTCCTTTGCTTCACTGGCTGCTTCTTTGCTCTTTTCTCCTTAATTTGTTGGCACGCCCAAAACTAAACTCCTGATCATCTCTTCTATGCCTGCTCCTTTCAGTCTTTATCATCTTTTAATGGTAACTCCATCCTTCTAGTTGCTCAGACCAAAACCCTTGTCTTTGACTCTATCTCTCACCCCATATCCAATTTGTAAATTGATTCAGAATCTGACCACTTCTTTCCACTATCATCACAGTCCAGCCTTGATCATCTCTCATCTGGATCATTGCAATATCCTTCTGATTTGTCTCCCCACTTCCATTTGCTCCCCTGTCCTACAGAGTGGCCAGAATAATCCTTGAAACATCTAAATCTGATCATATCACTCCTTTGTTCAAAACCATCCCATAACTATCCACCTCACTCAGAGTAGAAATTCCTACAAGGAGCAAAAAGCTACTTCTCTGAACCTATCCCTTTCCAATCCCCCTTCACATTCCATTTGCTGGTGCCCCTATGCCTCGAATGTCCTCCCAGATATCAGCATGGCATGGCCCCTCACCTTTTTCAGTTCCTCTCACCTGTCACCCTCTTAGTCAAGCATTCCCTGACCACACTATGTAAAACAGCAGCCACCATCAACCTTCCCTCACTCTTCATCCTATCATTCCCAGCTCAGTTTTCTCCAAAGCACATATCACCACCTGATACATTATACATTTATTTGCTTATTGTTTATCTCTCTCCATTAACATGTAGTCTCCATAAGGGCAGGAACCTTGCCTTTAAACTACTACATATCCAGCCATAGGACACAAGGAATGAATGACAGGAGAAGCTCTGGGACAGATAATGGTATTACTATTATTAAGTCACAGCCACACCAGCCCCCTCTGAGTGTATAAAGTACTTTCCTAGACTGCATGTCTACGAAGCTGGCCTTGCATACAGGGAGTGTGGGCATTTCTGGGGACTCCGGTGGGCCAAGCCTCCTGCTAGATCATACTGTGGAGACAGAAAGGTGAATCAAGTGGTAACTGCCCTCTAAGGGTTTGTAGCCTACAGAGAGGGTTTAAGTATACATGCAAATAACTCTACAACAAGGCAGCATTTGTTAAAAATATCTAGCCTTTAATGTCTAACATCTAATATTCTGGTAATAACTCTGAAGTTTTCCACAAAGAGAAGGGACTATGAACTATGGCTTGTAAACTTACTGTGTGGCTATTTATGTCCCAAATTCCCATTCTAGCCTGCTTATCACACCGGAGACACCTTGCCTGACTTCCAATCTAGTTTGCTCCATAGTGTGTCCACTGCCCCCCTCCACCCAATATTATCCTCAATTTACTGTTAACTTGAGACCCCACCCTCTTATAGTTCCTCCACACTCTGCTTCTAGATACAGAGAACATGGGGCAGGGGTGTAACCAAGTTTGGGAGGTTATAATAGGGCATAAAGAATCTAAATATTATTTCCTTACAATAAAAAGGTGCAAAGAGTTTTAGTCTATGCCTGCAGTACACAGAGCTCAGGGAATTCACTATCCATTTCTGTACCCTAACAGATTGCTCAGTATGTGGTACAGAGTGGGCATTCAGAAAAGTCTGCTGAACTGTTAAACTGGGTCTTGTAAACTCAGAGTAAGAATAATCCTATTTAAGAAATACCTCTGCATTCTCTGGAGGTGTCCCAGAGGGATTCTATAATGTTATTTTATTGAATTGTCATAATGTAAGACACAACTTAACTAGTAAGAATGAAAACACCTCAAAGGGACCAATATTTAAAATGCTAGTTTAAATTACAAAACACTACTACTTTATAATTTTCAAAGTTTCTTTAACTTGACTTCTTTAAGCCCCATATCTGAAAATTCAAAATTTTCAAAAGATGAATGACAAAGAATGCCTGTTCCCTACAAGATTCCTTTGAATAGAGGCTCCCTGAGGTTATCTGAATTTTTCGATGCAGAAATTTATTTTAGAGAAAGACTGGGGAACTTAGATATGTGAAGATAAAAATTAGGATCTGGTAATTAAAAACCAAGTTAAATTTTAGTGGCAGGTGCTTGGGTGTTTGCTATATCATTCTCAATACTTTTCAGTGTGTTTGAAAACTTGTTCCTCTCATACCTTCACACCACACATACATTTTCATACCCAGGCAAGATCAAGCATGAAAAAAAGATGATCCATTTTATAACCAGTAAGAGGTGCTGCTGGCAATAAGTAAGAAAATATCGGGCAGGTAAATCCTTCCCCTCCTTGGTTCTCAGTTTCTCCATATATAAAATAGGGGGAGGGACTAAATGGTTTCTGGCTCTTCCCGTTCTAATGCCTTAAGACTATGGATGTGGGGGGCACCTATTCATATTACGTAAAAGTCTTTATAAAGGGTTCCCTTCAGATTTTCTGAGTTTCTTTAGTGCATTTAAACTATGCCTCTTCTGGCTCTTCCCGTTCTAATGCCTTAAGACTATGGATGTGGGGGGCACCTATTCATATTATGTAAAAGTCTTTATAAAGGGTTCCCTTCAGATTTTCTGAGTTTCTTTAGTGCATTTAAACTATGCCTCGGTTTACGAAAATCTGGTTACTATATTTTAATTATTAACAAAAGCAGTTAACATTAAGCAAGTTCAATATGATAGGCACCATGTATTCAATATGCCAGGCACACATAAGATGCCTTACATGGATCATCTGATTTAATCACTCCAGTAACCCCATGAGGTGGATACCAATATTGTCCTCATGTTACAGAGAGGTAAATGGGCTCCAAGGCTATCGAACTTGCCTAAGGTCACTGAATTAGTGAATGGCAACACTGGAATTCAAACTCTTCAATCCAGCTCCAGAACACATTGTTAACCCTGAGTCTCCCAAACTGGCTGCCTGTATCAGGAGGTGCACAGTGTTCTTTCCTTAGTTGAACTTGGTCCTCAGTGCCTCCTTGACTTCATAAATGGAGTGACTGATTGGAGATAGGATAGTTCTTTTGATTTCAACTTAACTTTGGGGACATAATGTGGTGATATTTTCATTGAGAAATGCTTTTTTGACCTTTCCCTGGATGTTGACAGTGGATTTCACTAGTTATTTTGAGGCATTAGCAAAAAAGGGTAGAAATTTGAATTCCTAATTTGGTTCTTTTTTTTTTTTACCCAAGATTTTGCATATCTGATTTAGTTCTTTATGCCTACTTATCTAAATCTAACAGCATACACAGCAAGACTACATTATTTTGTAACTCATTAAGGTGGGAAAAAGCCACATACAGGAAAATAATGTAAGATTAATTTCACATGTGTATAGCACACTTCATAATTTTTGCATTCATTATTCTCACTTTCACAAGAACTGTAGGAAGCAGGAATTACTTTTCCATTTTACAAATGAGGAAAGAGTCACAGAAAAGGGAGGTGACTTGTCCTGGGCCACTGAGCTGACTGGAGCCTATACCCAATGTTCTTCCTCCATTTGTAAAAAGGAACATCGGATCCAGACACTTCCTGGCAGATAGAACAAAATGACTGCTGTACTGGTGGCTGTGCCATACCAGGCTGTGGCCAGAGGAGTTCCCTGTATAAATAGCAACGTATGCTAGAGGATGAGGACACAGCACCGGCCGGCCATTTCCCCTGCTCATACCTGTGCAGAGTGATAAAGAAGGGAGAATTAGCCTGCAGCTGTGGTCCAACCAGATAAAACTTTTAGGCGGGAACTCAAGTGACAAGCGAACTTGTGTATGTGTGTGTGTGTTTAAGTGTTAGTTGTTTTTGATATTTTAAAAAAGCTTTTAGGCTGCTTTTGGAAGTCAGACCAAATAGCAGTAAGGTACTGCAGCAAGATGGATTTGGGAAAGGACCATAAGACACCTGATCCTCATCGAGAAGAGAACCATGCTCCAGGTAATGAAAGAGACCGTTAAGAGGTGGTGGGTGTTGGGGAAAATTGGGGCTATGATTTTCTTCCTCTTTATGGATCTGGCAAAAAAAACTCCAACAAGGCATAATTGAGTACATTCATATAACCTTAGGTGGGAAGAATTGGGGCTATATAGATAGCTTCCTGAGGTGTCTTTTAGCACTAAGATTCTAATAAGCCAGAGAAACACAAGATAATAATAAATTATTAAGAAATATACTTAAATGAAAGATTATGAAAATACTCAATACTGGATGGCTGTGGTTAAACAAGTATACCTACACACATCTATGTTAGCATACATTTGGTGGTATAACTATTGCAAGGAGATTTAACAATAGGTAGCAAGAACTATAATAGTACTTATTCTTTTGACTCACTTATCTCAGTCCTTGGATCTGTCCTAAAGCAGCATTTCTCTGAATGTTTTGTGGAACCCTAGGCCTTGAGATACCCTAAAGCAATGTTTTGAAACTTTTTTGTTCCATGGATCTCTGGCATTCTGATGAAACTACAGTATAAAAATTTCTTTCTTTCTTTTTTTTTTTTTTTTTTTGAAAGATGACCGGTAAGGGGATCTTAACCCTTGGCTTGGTGTTATCAGCACCACACTCTCCCAAGTGAGCCACAGGCCGGCCCCAGAATAAAAATTTCTATAGGTTCTTAGAATAAAAATTTTAAAAACATAGAATTAAATATATAGGATTACAAAGGACACAATTATATTAAAATATAGTTATCACAATAGAACACTGATATAGTAATATGTGTGCTTATTTACAGATACATTAAATAGGATATACAGTGGTGGGTCTAATATGGTATCAAATCAAATAAATCATATACAGTAAATGATATTTTAAGATATCTGCAACAACTGTAATGTGACATGAAAAAAAATCTGTGACCACTTTTGGTGACAAAGTCACCTACTGCTAAAACTACCATGTTTTGTTACTACATTCATAACTGAAGGAAATGGTAATTTTAATTAGAGGTTGCTAAAAATAAAGGTATAATTTTTTCTCATCAAGAACTCTTGTCCTAAGAACAAAAGGTGCTGTGGTCCAAGGGGCATTCTTTAGCTTTTGGAGGTCTCAGTGCAGATTTGTATCATGCCCATGGGCTCTAAGAAATTCTATATCAAAGACCCATTAACTTTTCTCAAACCCGAATGGCAGCACCACGTTTTTTGATAATACCCTCAAATTTCCAAAGAACCTGAAGAAACACCAGTCTAAGGGAAAAAATCCAAAAGAAAAATGAAGCTGTATGCAATGAATATGCTTATTATAGTTTGATATACAAAGCAAAAAATAACTGGCAACAACGCCAATGCTCGGTACAGTGGAATGATCAGGTAAATGAGAATACATCAACTAGATTAAGTATCATGACATCATTAAAATTATAACTACAAAGACCATATCATGGAAAATATTTCTGATATAATTTTAGGTTAATAAAAAGATAAAATTATGGCTTGCTATGATTACAATTTTACAGTTTTACAATAAGGACTGGATGGAAATGAGGAATAAAATGAAAACAGGTTATCATGTTAAACATGGCAGAACATGGCTGATTTTTTTTATTATTTGTATAATATATAAAAATTCTTTTGAAGAAAGTAATAGGTTAGTAGCACACCTATGTACAAATAATATCTCAGTAGTATTTTTCATTCAAAAATGTTTACTGAATGTCTGTTCGAAGGCTCTCTCTGGAGGCACAAAGATAAATAAGATATAGTCCTTGTCCTCAAAAATCCAGAAAAAAAACCTAGCATAGGCATTCTACCACTTTGCCATCAGACTCTTTTGCTGATAAAAGCCACAGTTCATCACTTTCTCTAGTAACTTTCATTTTGATCCTATAGAAACCATTGGAACTTGGAGTTTGCGAAACAGAGAACAACTCAGGAAAAGAAAAGCTGAAGCACAAGAAAAGCAAACTTCACAATGGCTATTTGGGTATGATGTCATTACAAGGGAGTGGGAATTATTACTTATTGAGTACATGTTATGTGTCAAGTAGTGCTGCACACTTTTACACACTATGTTTTATCTTTCTAACAATCCTGTAAGTCAGGAGCTATTATCCCTGTTTTTTAAAAAAAACAACTAAGTCTCAAGTGGGTTAAATCTCTTGCCCAAAGTCACACAGCTAGTAAAGTGGTGGGAACAGAATGTTCTCCCTGGCCTTTCTTAATTAAAGCACTGGACAACCGAATTATGTTGTCCAGAAGGCTGGTGTTTAGCTACTCTGGAGATTCAAACATACAAGCATCTTACTGCTGGGAGCGGGAAACATCACTGAGGAAGCCTCCAAGATTGTTCTCCAAGCATTCTGTCAGTAAAATTCTTACTGAATGAGTGTGATTAACTCCCCATGGAGTAAACCAAAACATTGTCTGCAAATGAGTGATGAAGCGATTGGGAGTTCCTAAATCGCCAGTCACCTGTGTGTCAACTCAGGGAGGTAGTACAAGAACATGATTATAAATTAGGCAGTATCTAATTGCATCCATTTAGAATATGACTGTGACACCAGGGGACTGGCTTGCTAGTAGCATTTTCTGGTCTGCACCTTCTCACCTTCCGCCCCAGTTGTGACAACCAAAATGTCTCCAGACATTGTCAAGTGTCTTCTGGGCTGGGGTCAGGGAGATGTGGGAAAAATCACCCCAGTTGAGAACCACTGCTTTAAGCAAAGCACTCTTCTTAAGGGTGTTTCCCACTCCCCTCATCCCCACCTGCCCCCCATCCCTGTGCACTACGTACTGTCTGTTCTGCTACAACAGATGTTTCTATAACACCAATTAGCTCACATATTATTGGTAAATAAGAGAATGATGTCATTATAATGTGGGAGTTGTGTTGGTTCATGATTTTCCCTAGTCAAATGGAGCCAGAATAGTGGGAATAGGATTAAAATCTTCAACAGTAAAGAAAAAGCCCTCAGCTTTGCTGCAGCATAGGCAGGATCCTTTTCAGCCTGCACCCAGTGTTCCCTTCCCAGAGAAGCACAACACCAGCCTTGCGTAGTTTTCCACCATGTGGGAGCTTGCACTTCCTCATGTGCCCAACTTAATGACAGACCTGCTGGCACAGAGCTCAGGTCTCAGCATCTGCAAACCTGCAACTACACTCTTGCTTTTTCACATTTTTACTATCCCCTAAGGCAGCCTCTGGCCATAGTAAGCTGCCTGTCTGGACCATCCAAGTTATCTCCCCTGATACCAATTATTATTTTTGTCAGTGTTAAAAGGTTGCATAGGTTTTGAGTCATTTGTCCCAAGGCTATTTCCCCCTGAATAACCACAGGTACATTTTAGAGCATGATTTTGCAGAAAGCGAGGTTTTTCAGGAATGCATATATCATTTTATAGCAGAAACTTCCATACCTGGTTATGGTAGCAGGTGACCCTGTTGAAGATTATCCAATGAGCTCCCTAAATTCCATACCCACTAAGCAACCTTTCTATCGTTACTTGGCTTCCCAAATACTTGTCTACAGAGAAAGAGTGCATTCATTTCTCAGTCCAAGCATTCTCTACTGTGTGACTTGTATTTCTGTTTATTTAAAAATTGATCTTTAGGTTTATATATCAGTCTCTTTGCCCTGGTTGATGGGCTCTGCACCTGATAAATGGAGCTAGTCTTAGTGTGGGTTTTGAAGCTTGCTGGGCTGAAAAGCTGAGGAATTCACTGAAGTAGATGACACCGTGGTGAGCCTTTTGGCAGCTGGCTGGACTTTCTCTGGTGACACATATTTATACTGCTGAGGCTGCACCCTCTTTTCTCACTACAACATACCACACACAGTGAAACTTTAGTAGTTTCAGAGAGAAGCAGCGGCGTGTAATGGTTAAGAACTGGGTTGTTCAAGTCAGAATGACTATGTAGGTTTGAAGCCTGGCTCCCCCACTTCCTAGCCATTGACCTTGAGCAAGTTACTCAACTTTTCTGTGCCTCAGTTTTGTCATCTGCAAAATGAAGATAATAGTATCTACTTCATAGGTTGATGTGACAATTATTTGAGATAATAAGTAAATGACTTAATATAGTGCCTGACACATAGGAGGCTCTATAAGTGTTTCCCATGTTAATATTAGAGTACTAATTTATATTTGAATAATTCATTCATATAAATTTTCATATGTAATTCTTACAACCACTACATGAAGTTGGGCAGGTATTATTTACCCCATTTTACCTATAAGGAAACCAAGGCACAGAGAGGTTAAGTAACTTGCCCACGATCATGAGAGAGAATACAGACTAAAGTTTAGGCTACATATTTTTGTATCTTTTGAAAAACTCCCAGGGAAGACATGAACCATTATTATTATTATTTTATTTTTTTTGGCAGCTGGCCTGTAGGGGGATCTGAACCCTTGACCTTGGTGTTATAACATCGCGCTCTAACCAACTAAGCTAATCAGCCAACCCATGAACCATTATACTACTCAGATATTCTTGTATAGAAATCTATACAATAATTTATAATTATTATATAATAACAATAAATAAATAATAAATTATTTAGTATTAAATACTGTAGGAAAAAAAGTGTTTCCTGAAGAATTCATATACACCATTTTTTAAAAAATTTGACAGTAAGAACTTTATAATTTATTTTGTTACCTTGGTTTCTTGGAGTAAGAATTCAAAATGCTGAGGTGCCATAACCATCATCTTTAGATTTTCGCTTTTTCTATATGAGTTTTAGAATTTATTTTTACTGTCCTATTACGTATATGCCTTTTTTTTTTTTTAAAAGATGACCGGTAAGGGGATCTCAACCCTTGGCTTGGTGTTGTCAGCACCCCTGTAGGGGGATCTGAACCCTTGACCTTTCAGCACCACGCTCAGCCAGTGAGCAAACCGGCCATCCCTATATAGGATCCGAACCCGGGGCCTTGGTGTTATCAGCACCGCACTCTCCCGAGTGAGCCACGGGCCGGCCCCCGTATATGCCTTTTTGATATTGACTTCAAACTGTTTTCGCCGAAGTAATTTTTTAAAAACTGTTTTATTGTGGAAATTTTCAAACACAAAAATAGAACAGGGTATACATTTTTATATGTGCAAAGAATTATGAGCATTATAAAGATATAAAAAACACTGGTTCCATCTCCAAAGAATGTCTGGTTTACTAAAAGAAATAACTACAGTATGAGACAGCCTACATTCCTTGCCTTAAGCACAATACTCAGAATAAATCCTATAGGAGTGCTAAGCAGGGAGAGCATTTCAGTCCTGCAGTCTGTTAGAGAACGCTCCACGGAGAAGGTAGCATGGAACAGAATTTCAGTAGGTTTAGAAAAATGATAAAAAGTTTATTTGTAGGGCCGGCCCTGTGGCTCACTCGGGAGAGTGCGGTGCTGATAACACCAAGGCCTCGGGTTCGGATCCCACATAGGGATGGCCGGTTTGCTCACTGGCTGAGCGTGGTGCTGACAACACCAAGTCAAGGGTTAAGATCCCCTTACCGGTCATCTTTTAAAAAAAAACGGGTTCGGATCCCACATAGGGATGGCCGGTTTGCTCACTGGCTGAGCGTGGTGCTGACAACACCAAGTCAAGGGTTAAGATCCCCTTACCTGTCATCTTTTAAAAAAAATAAATAAATAAATAAAAAGTTTATTTGTAGTACCTCCCCCCTGCCCAGCCCATCTGTATTAGCCATCTGTATTTGGTTATATTTGCAGTGCCTAACAGTTTGTCCTTGGCTACAATTTCCATGCATATCCTTTCATCTTCTAGATCTTTATTAATTAGGAGTAGGTATAATATGGCCACTCATGTCTTTCCACCAGGCTTCTTAACCTCAAGAAATGTTTTTGCAGTTTTTGACACAGCTTACAGTACACCTCATTTGAGGTATACTGTAGCTACTCAGCATTCTTTACACGGGACACTGTATTAGATAAGCAAGCATGTGAAGCACCTCATCTGCTTGCACCCTGCACAAATGAGGAGCTGTGCCTGAACTGAAGATCTAGAAATTCAGTTGTATCAATTTACCCAGGGGATAGTGGGGCTAACTCACACAGACTAAACTCAAAGAGACTAGTGTATAAACCAGAATGCCAATCTATTAATGTATAATAGGCATTACACATTTTCCATAACCAAACTTCAAGTATATGCTATCAAAGACACACACACATTTCACTCACCAAGAAAGTTACTGGTGATCAAGGCATCAAAGCCAAAAAGTCCTGGAGGAACATTTCCTGTTCTAACAGTTGAGAACATCTAGCACCGCTCCGTCATTTTACAAACAAGTTCCATGTATTTTGATTGAAGCCCAGAGAGACTAAGTGACTTGTTCAAGGTTGTGCAGTAAGGCAGTGGGGGGACTTGGGACTGTTATTACAAGCATTTGTTTGAATTCTGTAGCCCTGTTGCTGACACTAATTCTGATCTCTCAGCAGAGTACAGAAAAAACACAAATGGCAGAGAACAGGAAAAGGAAATCAAAGAGGCAGAAAGAGACAAAGAAATACAGAACTGAAGGTGGAACCTCAATCACAAATAGAAAAGGAAATGATGGAGGAAGCACTGGCACCTATGGAGAAAAAAACTGAGCTACCTGGGAGTGTAACTGAAGGCCTTCCTTTGGTAGCCTCCCTGCAAAAAGTTATGCTTGAGGAACATTTTTCTGAAATATGTCAAAAAAACATTATACATCAGGAAAGTTTTTCTGAGTTCCAAGAACAAGTGGTAGAAAACCATCCTTCTAAAACATGCCAAGATATGGCTCAACCTGAAGACCTCTCTCCTAAAATCTGCCAAGAAATAGCTGTACTTCAAGACCAGCCTTTTAAAATGTGCCAAGATATAGCTGAACCTGAAGACCTTGCTTCTAACATGTGTCAAGAAACAGGTGTACCCAAACCCCTTCCTTCTACAACATCTGAAGACATAGCTGACTTGGAAGGATGCTCTCCTGAAGCATATCCCAAACCAGATGTGCCTAAAGGCTATGCTCTTGATACATATCAAAAAACAGTTGAACCCGAGGAATACAATTCTGAACCAGATCAAGGAATAGCTGAGACCGAAACCTTCTTTCCTAAAACACAAGAAATAGCTGTGCCTGAAGACCTTTCTACAAAAACATACCAAGGAACAGTTGAATCTGAGCACTTTTCTCATAAAGCATATGAAGAAATTACTGTGCCTAAAGCCACCTCTCTTAAAACAATCCAAGAAACACCTGCTCCTAAAGAATATGCACCTGAAACATACCAAGAAACACCTGGGCCTGAAGAATATTCAACTGAAACATATCAAGAGACACCTGGGCCTGAAAATCATTCATCTGAAAGATACCAAGAAACACCTGGGCCTGAAGAATATTCAACTGAAATATACCAAGAAATACCTGGGCCTGAAGACCTCTCTACTACGACTTATAAAAATAAGGATGTGCCTAAAGAATGCTTTCCAAAACCATACCAAGAAACAGGTGGGCCCCAAGGCCAGGATCCTCAAGCACACCAGGACAATACAAAGGATGTTTGTACTTTTCCTAAAGGTACGGGCTGTGTGTTAGGCACACCCAGTTATCCCCATAGCACCAACATAGGTATATCTCCCTCAGAGTAGTGATTTTCAGGTGTTTTTTTTTTTTACAACCCTAGGTTATCCCCAATTATCTCAAATGGTACTATAAATTTCATTGGCTAGTTCAAGTAAAAAATATTTTTCATGCAACCAAAATCTGTCTTGGCACATTTCCAAAGAATTAAAACAAAATAACTGAAAATGCATGCATTTACAGTTGGTATGTACTACCTATTTTGAGAAGCTATAGCTAGCAAAATGAACCCAACATAGGATGAATAATATGCAAAATATTTAAAATGGCGACTAAGTCTAGGTTAATGAGAAAGCCTGATGAGTGAAGTTTTTCTGGAAAATTTAATTTTCCTGATAAAGACAAATAAATTCATAGTACAAAGTACCAAGGGAAATACAGAGGTGTAAAATATGATTGTTACCAGAGACCTCATTCTTGCAGGACTTATCAGGTTTACCAAAAACCCTTTCTATTTCAATATTTGTTCCTGAAAGCTTTGTTCTAAGCATAGCATTTTGAAAATAATGTGACCTTTCTTTAATCTGACTTGCTTCAGGGACATAACTGAGAACCTCGATTGTCTTTGTGTACAATACTGTGTAGACAGTATAAGAAATGGGCTGAGTCTATCACACCATAGTTATCCCTAGGGAACTGTTTTCTAAAGAAATCCCTTTGGAAGCTTATGTGTTCTTTCTTGTAAAAGATGAGTGCAACAAAAACATGGTGTTAGCTAGGTTCCAAGTAATACAGGTTCGAAAAAATACCTTAAAGAAATAAATTACAGTAAAAAGCAGACAAATGTAGCACTGATGGGAATACCCTGCTGGAGAAGCAGCTGTAATCAACACAGTGCCCCAATTCTAACAGTTTTTTTTTCTTTTTTTTGTCTTTTTTCGTGTCCGGCAACGGACCACAACCCTCAGTGTCGCGCCCGCACCGGACCGGGACCGGCAACGGGATTGCAACCCTCGGTGCTGCACCCGCCCCTTGCTCAGCCAGTGAGCGGGAACCGGTCTGCATGTGGGATCCGAACCCTCGGCGGGAGCGCTACCGCACCCCCAAGCGGCACACTGTAGCAGTGCGCCACCGGGCCGGCCCCTAACAGTTTTATTTTAAACCCAGCTAGGTCAATATGGGCAAGTAATTAATGCTCACCTTGTTTTTGGTTTTGTCTTACCATACAAATGGGAATATCTATTTTTTGCTGATTATAAAAGTAACAAAAGTTCATTATAATAATGTAAAGCAATATGTAAGTGAATATACAGTAAAAGTCACCTATAATATCATCTCCTATCTCTAATCCCCAGTGTTGTTTTGTTTTACCAAACTAGATAGTATAGTACATTCTATTCTGTAATTTGTTTTTTAAAATTTATTTACCATATATGTTGTAGCCATCTTTATGACATCTTGTCTCGCTAGGGCTAATGTTGGAATCCTGCCAATGACGCCAATTGTAAAGCTACATGACCACGCCAGTTGTTGGGTTCTTTTACTTGCCCATAATCTTGCACTGACTGGGCCAATTGACGAGCTAGGGTTGGGTCTGGAGCTCACAGACCCCTCAAAAGCCCATTCACAGACTGGGTCACAAACCCTTCACATGCCAGGCTGGGTCACATGAGCTAGGTAACTGGCAAACAGGTCCTTGGAAGCAGTAGGTTGGAAAGCATGGCTGCTCGGGCAGACGCCCAAGGCAGGAGACGCCAGCCAGGGTGGTAGCACCACGCAGGTGCACTAACTCCACCCTATTTACAGCAAATGCTCAGCAAAATCCCAAACATCTGAGGGGCCCTGACCATTTTCCTATACTTTCCCAACACATCTTCTGTAACAATTGCATACTATTGTGCTATTTGTATGTGCAATAATGTATTCAACCAATCCTTATAATGATGAACACTTAGGTTACTGCCAGGTTTTACTATTACACAATGTTCAATGAATGTCATTGGGAATAAAGTTTATTTACTTGGTATTTATTTGGCACTTTCTATGTGCCGGACACTGTATTAAATATTTTATGTGAATTATTTTATTCAATGTTAAAAACCCTATTAGATAAACAATATCCCTATTTTATTTATAAGGAAACTGAGGCACTGAAAGCTTAAGTTTTCTGACTATTTCCTTCGATTTCCTATCGAATTGCTGGGCCAAAGGGTACCCACATTTAAAGTTCAGATATATTCAGTCAGCCTAGCCTCCACGAATGTTGTAACAATTAACACAAACCAAAAGTTTACATAAGTGCCTTTTCCCCACATCCTTACCAGCACTGCACGTGATGACATTTTAAAAATCTTTGCCTATCTGCTAGGTTAAAAACGGAAAAAACTACCTAATTGTTTTAATTTGCACTTTTTTGATGATTTATGATACTAGGCATCTTTTCATGATTATTATAAACTTGAATTTTTTTGAGAATTGCTTGGTTTAAATCCTTGTCCCATTTCAAATTTGTGATATGTGCCTTTTCTTGATTGATTAAAAAATCTCTTTTAAATGATAGTTATTAAACCTTTTCCTAAACATATGTTGTAAATATTTTTTCCAGTTGTTGTTTGTGGTTTCATTCTATTCATAGTGGTTTGTGCCATATAGAATTTTAATTTTTAGTATTTAAACTTCAATCTTTTCCTTAATGGCTTTTGGTCTCTGTGTCCTGCTTAGAATCCTAAGATTATAAAAACAGTATTATTTCTGGTATTTTATTTTATTTTATTTTATTTTATTTTTGGCAGCTGACCAGTTCAGGCGTTGAACCCTGGATCTTGGTATTATCCAGCACCATGCTCTAACCAACTGAGCTAAACAGCCAGCCCAATTTATGATATTTAAATATTTAATCTCTCTGAAATTAATTTTTGTGCCTGGTGTGAGGTTTTTTTCCCCCTCCAAATAGATAGTCAATTATCCCAATACCATCTTTTTCAATCTATTTCTGTATTTTATTTGATTTTACAGAAAAGAAAGAAAAACCCAAAGCAGAAGAACCAGAAATACCAGCAATTCCAAACATTCCTCAAGAAGTTCTTCCAGAAAATGACATCTACAGTTATGTTTTGTTTTAACAATGCTCAACCATAAAGTTGCAGTCCAATGGAATATACATCTTAATAGTTTGTGTGATTTTCTCAAAACATTGTAGAAATCTCTACAATGTTCACTAATATTTTAACGTAGTCTTTTTTCCATTTATAGACCATATCTGAAAGACAGAACTAACATTTTTTTAGGTTCTACCATATAGACAATATCCTGCTAGTGTGTGTGTGTGTGTGTGTGTGTGTGTGTGTGTGTGTGTGTGTATGGGGAGGAGGTTAATGGTGGGAAGAGACAAGGGAAGGGCAAGGACTAAATAATTGATTTTTCCCTCTAAGAACAAACATTTGTTTGCTTAATTCTTAAGAGCAGATAAGTGATTAAGTCTGAATATTTAAAATTTTGGAGAGTATATAGTTTTCTTGTAAACTTATTCAATTATTAATGTAATAGTAGCATCAAAAATTTATTCAGGCTTTTGTTGGATCTTTTAGTTAATGTTAACAAATCTTATTCTGGACTCCTTAAAAGATATTTTGAAGTGATGGGTGTAGTTTACTTTTGTATTTGAATTTTGATTTTCTGTTTTTACTTTTTAAATATTGTATTTGTGCAAAGTGTACATTAAATCATTATTGCATGCTGAACTGAATGGATAGCATCATGTTAAACACTGTGGGGGTTAGAAGACATATATAGTACATTATCCTTGCCCACCGGGGCTTAATCTAGTCTCATGGGGGAATAAGACAGAATGTAATCACAAAAGAAAAGAGTAAATGCTAGTGCCATTTGAATAGTAGATACAATAGAGGGAATGTTCATTTTTTGCTGGAGTGACCTGAAAAAATTACACGTAAGTGAAGCCTTAAAAGATGGAGAGGACTTGTATAGGTAAGGATAGCAGCATTACTGCATGTGACACACAGAAGTGTGAGTTCAGGGGCCGGCCTGGTGGCGCACTGGATAAGTGCGCCGCTTGGGAAGCGCGGTGGCGCTCCCGCCCGAGGGTTCGGATCCCACATACAGACCGGTTCCCGCTCACTGGCTGAGCGAGGCGCGGGAGCAACACTGAGGGTTGCAATCCCGTTGCCGGTCCCCGGTCCAGTACGGGGGCAACAATGAGGGTTGCGATCCGTTGCCGGACACGGAAAAAGACAAAAGACAAAAAAAAAAAAAAAAAAGAAGGGTGAGTTCAAGACACATTCAAGAGAACTGCATGA
>NW_007726977.1:320483-331009 GCF_000696425.1 Galeopterus variegatus | reverse complement strand
AAAAAAAAAAAAAAAAAAAAAAAAAAAGAAGTGTGAGTTCAAGACACATTCAAGAGAACTGCATGCAAACTATAGTGTAGGTCCATATGAAATAGTAGGCTTGCATGCTAAGAATCTGGTAATATTAGACAGCATGTAGAGAATTTTGCATACCTAACTAAGAAGTATATCACTTGTTAGATGGTGGGGACCTAAGCAAGACTTTTGAACAATGGAATGGCTATTTTAGTATTTCAGGAATATTTATTGGGTGATGATAGTCAAGATTAACTGAAAAATGTCACAAGAACTGGGGGCAGGAATAGGAACTATTCTGGGTAGGATGATGACTGAAAATTTCCCCTGCTATTTTTTTGCTTGTTTTCAGTTTTCCTTCTGTAATCACAAAGGACTAAAAAGTAAATATTTTTTCAAGTAAAGGTTCATTCATGCAATTACACAAGCTGTTCATATAGGCATGTGCTAGGTACTAGGTACATCTCAGAACAAGACAGGACCCAGCCCCTCAGACATTCATGGTATACAGCAGTGGTTCTCTCAGCGCTAATGTACCATGAGGGTACATTAGATTTAAAAAAATACAGATGCCCAAACACCTCCCCATGGATTCTGATTCACCTGTCGAGGGTGACGTCCAGGCAAAGGTATATATGTGTGTTTTTGAACTGTTTTATGCTTTAATCTCCTTGGGGGAAATAATTTTAGAATCATGAAAAAATTATAAAGATAGTATAGAAGTTCCTGTATACCTTTCACTCAGTTTACCCCAGTGTTAACATCCTGCATAACTATGGTCCACTTGTCAAAACTAAGAAATTAAGATAGTTACATTACCATGAACTAAATTACAGACATTATTTGTTTTTCATTAGTTTTTCCATTAATGTCATTTTTCTGCTTCAGGATCCTATCCAGGATACAGCATTGCTTTAGGATATTTTTATTTTAAAAGCTCTCCAGATGATTCTAATGTGAAGCTATGCCATTGGTATAGTGGGAAGTTATTATGTTTCCCTCCTACTTGCTACCCTGCTTTGAGGGTAAATTAAATTTTTTCCCCTCAGGATATGTTCATTGTACAATTATTACTTATATCCCATTATATTACTCAAATAACATTGAGGGCAGCACAACTACATAATAGTTCCTTCAATATTTATACTTCCATATAAACTATTTTATTTGATCTACACAAAAGTCTGTGAAATAGGGTAGGCCATGATTATCACTCCCATTTTACAGATGAGGGAATAACCTCAGAGAGTTTTGGTACTCACCCAAAGTCACATTTGACTTCCTCAGTGCCTTTCATGATGATGCCTTATGTTCAGAATGCTTCTTCTGTCTCAACTTCATCTGCCAGAGTGGGTCAAGATTAGAGAGAAGAGAGAGTCAACTGAAATCTCAAGTTCTAATAGTGTTGCACGAAGATGAATCTTGAGAGGCTTGCATACGTACAATGTACAGGAGCACAAAGGTGAAAGAGATGGAAAAATAGATGGAAAGAGGAATATAGCACATTAGAGGAAGCAGAATCTTCTCTCTCCTTTTTAGGACCCTTTTTGCCTGCCCTGTTACACCACTCCTTATATACACACATCACCTCTGCTTTCTCACTATTCTTATTCAGATACCAGCTGCAGCATATAAAGTTTTTCCAGTTTTCTTCTTTGCTTAGAACCTTGAGGTCATAATCAGAATCAAAGTTTTGCAAGAATACATCTAGCCCTACTTTGTGCTGCTCTCCTCTCATGGTAGCCACAATAGTTCTTAGAAATCCATGAACCTTATGATATTACATCTAAAATGATGTTTGAGAAGGTCTAGAGCTTTGATTCTGAAAGGTGTCTTTTACCCAAATGAGAGGTTAAGAACCACTCTACTGGGAAGTGTTCGCAAAGTACTACAGGCTGATGACCACCTGTATCAAAATAATTTTTTTTTCACTGTCTTGTATTTATTAACACAGATGTTAATACATTTCATTTCCCTATTTAAGTAATAACATTTTGTATGTTTGTCTTTTTCTCTGCTTTTGCTGCTACAGTAATTATGACCATCATCTTCGAGATTTCTCTCTAGAATAAGGAGTAGTCCTTTTTTAATCTGGTGGCTTAAAGTAGGAATAAACTGGTACTGCTGGATAATCTGCCTCACGATTTTCTCCCATCATTTTCAGCTTTGCTTAAATGGCTTTTATCTTGACAGTGATGCTTAGGTTAGACTGAGTACAGTGCTTGAGGATGGCTCAAGACTAACTGGAAGTATTTTATCGTTCTTGTTATGGTCATATCGCTTTACTTGAGCATGTGCCCCTCGCACCACCAACTTTTTAGACAAAGCAAGCTTGCCATGGAGACTTTGGATAGCTTGTTCTGCTTCCTGCTTAGTTTCAAAATTAACGAGACAGTACCCTTGAGGCTGTCCCTCCAAAGCACATGACTTGTAGAAGAGGAGGTTAAACTGCTTTTACCTTACCAAACTTCTTAAAGTGTTTAAGGAGGTGGTATTCTGTGATTTTGGGGTACAGATTGCCAATCCATAATCAGTGCCCTTCCGGTAGAGAGCCCACTGAGAGATGGATGCATTCCCCAGGGGAAGAGTTTTGGTTTCTACTTCCATCAATCTCTATGAAATACTCGTGGCCTTGGCCTTGTGCCCTCAGCTCATGCCCCCAAAGCCCGTCCCAACTCTGCTGTCTGAGGGACCTCTAGACTTGTCTGACTCAACACTGCTCTAATTTTTTTTTTTTTTGGCAGATTTCTAGACTCTACCTCCAGAGAAAGGGTTAAGTTTAATAAACTAGAAATAATCAGATACAACTCTAGACAGGTTAATAAAAACTTCAAATCATAGAACATAATAATAAAAGTGCTGTACATTTAAGTTCTTGTTTTCAGTAAAGAGCAGTTTTACCTTTAAAAGAGGTAGCAATCTACTTCATTGGTGTTTCCAAGTCTGCTTTGCATTTCAGTACTTGTCACAGTTGGTAAATATTTTGTGTAAGTATCAAACTCTATTATGCCCTCTAGGATGGCAATTACCTCTCCAGCACTAGTCTTTCCACAAATTAAGGGACTACCTCTTTCAGCAACACCACCATCTAGTGGCAAGTGCAAAAACTTCGACCCAGTTTTACGTCGTGTATATAGCCCAATGGTTCTGAAACTTGTTTCTCCAACTGGACAGAACTGTTTTCGTAAAAACAGTAATGACAATCTTTCCGAATTGTCACGTAGAAAAGACCTGCCAGAGGACACTACATGAATTTGATCAATTTTAATTTTTTTAAAAACCGCAGTCTTCTCTTTAAACCTTTGGATCCTACTGCTGGTTATTTTCTTGTAGTGATTAAATGAAGACTTAGAAATAGCTTTTCGTGGTTTGTTTAGCTTTTTCATCTGTGGACTTATATGCTTTTGAATATTTTATATTGCAGGTAATATATTATTTTTCTGAACCAACAGGATAAAAGCTCAGAAACAATTATAAATAGAGAAACTTGACAAAGATGAGATGATATTACAAGTAAGTGGGTAAAGGATAGGCTAAGGGTGCAGGAACAACTGGTCACTGCATAGGATGAAAAAATGATTCCTGTTGGGCCTCGACTTTTCAGAGCTGCCCAGAAACGACAATAATCCCCCCCAATGTATATGGTATTATTAACTCATAACATCATTCTTACTTCAGTTCCGGTGAGGTTATGGAGCACAAGAAACAGTCCCCATTTCTTAACCTCTAGCCCGGTGTGAGGCTCCCTTACCCTTCACACTTGAAATAAAGTCTAATTAGTCTTTATATAGACTAATATATATTTGTTATACATATATATATTTATATATAATATATTTATATTAATATATATATAATATATTCAAATATATATATATTTGTCTAATATATATTTGTTATACATATATATATTTATATATAATATATTTATATTAATATATATAATATATTCAAATATATATATATTTGTTATATATATATATATATAGTCTATATAGACTAATATATGTTAGACTATAAAGTCTAACAAAACATCGTTTTTATTATGGAAAATATGGAGTATACAGAGGAGTATAACCATCTCTCTATTCCCAACATTTCTTAACATCCAGTCTTTTTGTTATGTACATCCTTGTTCTTCAGAAATGAAGAGTCATTCGTTGGACATGTAGGTTGCTTATTATTAATAATGTTTTGAGAGAAACCTTTGCGCGTAAATCTTCATTGATGTGTCCCCCTCTCGGAAAGCGCGGGAACTCGGAACCACAGAATGCCCTGAGAGGGTGCACAACCGCAGTCTCAGCGCCAGACAACCAAGACCCGGAGAGAAGAACCGGGCCTGAACAGGGCCCCAAAGACTCAACCGAGACCTGAGGGTAACCCGCGCGGCGTGCGGCGCGCGCTGTCTGACACCCGCGCCACCCAGCCAGTGCTGATACTGCGCAGGCGCCACTCAAGGAACGCGGAAGCGGAAGGCTTGAAGCGCCGAGCCGGAACCTCAGAGGCCAGTAGCCATGCGCGGCGTGGAGGAGGCAGGGCCTCATTCCCCAGCCACCCCGTGCGGGTGCGTGAAACCGACCCTGGAGACAGGTAACTTAGTTCTAAGAGACTGGTGGTGCGGCACTCAGTAGAAGCATTGCGGAAAGGGACGTGACATTCCAGATCTTGAAGTGAGGTGCGTCATTCTACTTATGGTGAAGGCGTGGGTCACGTGCTTGGGAGACCACGTGATGTGTGAGACCAGCGGAATGACGTCATCTCGTATGTTCGGTTTTTCGTACAGGACATGTCCTGTCTGCCTAGTCTGGACGCTGTGGCTAGAACCGCCGCGTGCACTGTAATGGCTTTTCTCTTAGGGAGTTTTGTCTTCTGTAGAGGAGATAGGACGTGTACAACTGGCGTCATGCCGGTTAGGAATCAATAAATGCCATAAGGGAGAGGCATCCTGTGCTGTAGGAAATGAGGAGGGAGAAGGGAAAGGCTTGCGGGGAGGAAGTAGTTTTGAACTGGGCCTGGAAAGATAGACGTGAGTTTGTTTTACGTTATTTACACCTCTTTGTAGAGAGCGGAATGTATTAGCTTTAGAAACCACAAGAAGCAAATGGAAGAAAATTAAAATGCTTGCCATCACTCGTAGAAAGGCAGTTATTATCTTGATGTCTACCTTCCATACCTGTTTGATTGCATACACACTAGGAAAATGAGGTGATATGCCACGCCACTGTTTTATACCTTTTTAAAAAATTTAAGTTTCACAAAAATCTTTCCATGGCAATTTTAATTTTAAGGGTTTGTATGCTATTTTATTTTAGAGATGTGCTCTAATTTATTTAACATGTTTTCTATTGTTGGGCATTTAAGTTATTGCCAGTTTTCATTGTTCTAAATGAAAATCCTCGAAACTGATATCTATGTGTATGTTCTAAAGGCTGAATTTAAGTTAAATTTCCTAGTAGTACTATTACCTGGTCAGTGGTGTGCTCATCTAAAAAAAACTGGTGCTCAGGGCCTGCCCTTGGCTCTCTTGCGAGATTGTTGTGCTGACAACACCAAGGCCACAGGTTAGGATCCCTATATAGGGATGGCCGGTTAGCTCATTTGGGAGAGCGTGGTGCAGACAACACCAAGTCAAGGGTTAAGATCCCCTTATCGGTCATCTTTTTTTAAAAAAAATTTAAAAATTGAAGTACATTGCCAGGTTAGAGGTCTAATATATATATATATATATATATATATTTAAAGATGACCGGTAAGGGGATCTTAACCCTTGACTTGGTGTCGTCAGCACCACGCTCAGCCAGTGAGCGAACCGGCCATCCCTATGTGGGATCCGAACCCGGGGCCTTGGTGTTATCAGCACCGCACTCTAGCGAGTGAGCCACTGGCCGGCCCAGAGGTCTAATATTTTGACGGGCAGTAAAGAGCAGAAGCCAGAGGCCCACAGAGCATGGGTTTGGGGAGCTATAAGTCTATAAGTGTTGGATGGAACAGGGAGGTGGGAACCTTCCATTGGATTCAGGTTGTGGAGAACCTTGAATACCAGGCTAAGTAATACGAAGTTACAGAGCAGCAAAACACAAGGAACTCTAGGAGTGTGGAGGATTGATTTAGTGGACTGTTTTGTTTTTTGTGGCTGTGCAGGAAGGGGATGCCACCCCTTGACCTTAGTGTTATGGCATTCTAACCAACTGAGCTAAATTGTTCTTCGGTTTAGTGTGTTTTGACTAGGGGAGGAACCTGCAGTGGGGTGACAAAGTATAACAGGTATAATTTAATAGTCTAGGCAGAGATGAAAAGACCTGAACTTTCTTTCAGAGCAAGACCTGTAGATAAGCCTTGTGTGCAAAATAATTCTGCATTAATATCTTGCTGAGTTTTTTTCTTATTGCAGTTCAAAGAGTTGTAATGTTGAAATGTGGAGAAAGCCTGAGCAAGGGCTTTAAAAACCACTCCTTGCTGAGCACCTTCTATTGTACTAAGTGCTTTACGTATTTTATTATTATTATTAAAGCTTTCCACAATAGGTATTATTATCCTTGTTTTATAGATGAAAAACAGGGATTCAGAGAGGTAAGCGAGTTTTGCCCAAGGTCACACAGCTGATGTAGTTTTTTTATCCTTTTTCTCTTATGATACAGTTTTAACCCTCCCATGCTCTTTTGAGGAACCACTTCTTCTTTCCATGTGGTTCTCATTCCGATATTACTCTGGTGTACCTGTGCATATCTTTATCCCTGCATGTAAGGCACTTTGCTATAATAGTTAATTTACTTATCCATCTCTGTTAATATATTGGAAACCTTGAAGGTGGGAACTGGTTCTTAATTATTTATCTCTGTACCCAGGACACAGCACAGTGCTTACCAAATGGTAGGTACTTAGTGTTTTATTTGTTTGTTTGAGATATGAGGCAAGAGGAAGAAGATCATAATTCCCCTGGGTGGACATTCTCAGGTCTCTCCTTCAAGTAGCACTTGCATTTGGAAATTATTGAGCATTTATATTTCAGAGTATTTATTATCTCAAGAAGGGATGCATAAAAATACATAAATAGGTTTCAGAAGAGTTCAGACATATTAGAATATGGACATTTCGTATTTTGAGAGTGGTCCCAGACATTTAAGAATGATGGAGTTGGAGGGACTCCTACAGAGTAGCTCCTGAGTATGCTTTCAGTTAATTGCTAACCCACTGTTACTGGCTTATGTTCTTACAGGGATGCATAAAGAGGATTGGAATAAATCTAATTGGTTGTTGCCACTTGTATTTGTCATAGCATATGTATAATCTGTGAAAAACAGGCATAGACTGATTTGATGAGGTGGCAGATCAATTATTAAATGTGTAGGCCCCAAATCAGAGGTTCAAGGTCAGAAGTCTTTGATCATGTCACTGCATGACATGTTAACAGTTCCCGTTATATTGAAGCATAATGTGAAATTCTCCCCAACTGTTAATTCCACTGTGATAGGAGTTCTTGTTTTGTATCTTTTCTCCAAACTTAGTACAATGTCTGGCAATTGTAGACACTTGGAAAATGTTTCTTAAAAACAGGACACAGGGATCCTATGATCAGGTTAGAAGTCCTTTTAGGCCACTTTTCTTCTTGACATTTTAATGAACATCAGATCATTTGGCCTTAGTTTCTTCATCTTTAAGATGTTTACTGTATTGGTTCCACAGGAGCATGGAAAAGGATTTTAAAAAAACCACCAACAACAAAACTCAATACCTATAGACATACTTGGAAAAAAATTTAAAGTCATCAATAACATGTACAGTATGGATGGATCTTAGAATCATAACATTGAGAGAGAAAAAGCAAGTGTGAGAAGATAACTTACAGTTTGATACCAGTTTTTATAGAACTCAAAGACAAAATAGATGAAATATTGTTTAGGCATGCATATGTATGTGATAAAGTCATATTAAAAAAGGAAGTGAATGATAAAGACCAAATTCAGGCTCCTGTTTATCTCAGAGAGAAAGGAAGGGTATGAGATGGGAGAAAAGCAACCTAAAAAGATGCAAGCTGTTCGTAGTGCCCTAGTTCTTGGGATGGGTAGTGGGTACAGAGGGTTTCATTATAATATGCTTTATAGCTTACATATATGTTGTATACAATCTTTTATATTTATCAAATAATACAGTTTTTAAAAGTGAAAATAATGAAAGTTACTGTGAAGGACAGTTCCAGACCTGTAGTCTTATTCTTAGTGCTGGTGGGATAGTTTTAATGAAAGCTGGAAATAAAATGAAGGTTTATTTTTATTTATTTATTTGTTTGTCTGTTTGTTTGTTTGTTTGTTTATTTACAAGATGACCAGTGAGGGGATCTTAACCCTTGAGTTGGTGTTGTCAGCACCACACTCTCCCAAGTGAGCTAACCGGCCATCCCTATATAGAGATCCTAACCTGTGGTCTTGGTGTTATCAGCCCCGCACTCTCCCAAGTGAGCTAACCGGCCATCCCTATATAGAGATCCTAACCTGTGGTCTTGGTGTTATCAGCCCCGCACTCTCCCAAGTGAGCTAACCGGCCATCCCTATATAGAGATCCTAACCTGTGGTCTTGGTGTTATCAGCACCGCACTCTCCCAAGTGAGCCACGAGCCAGCCCTAAAATGAAGGCTTTTTTTTTTTTAGTTTAGGTTATTTTATTATTTTATTTTACTTTATCAATATACAGTGTAGTTGATTTTCGTGTCCCTTCACCGATTCTACTTTCACCCTCCCTCTTCCCCCTCCCACCCATCAACATCATATCTGTTCACTTTTTTAAAAAATTAAATGTGGAGAAAGCCTGAGCAAGGGCTTTAAAAACCACTCCTTGCTGAGCACCTTCTATTGTACTAAGTGCTTTACGTATTTTATTATTATTATTAAAGCTTTCCACAATAGGTATTATTATCCTTGTTTTATAGATGAAAAACAGGGATTCAGAGAGGTAAGCGAGTTTTGCCCAAGGTCACACAGCTGATGTAGTTTTTTTATCCTTTTTCTCTTATGATACAGTTTTAACCCTCCCATGCTCTTTTGAGGAACCACTTCTTCTTTCCATGTGGTTCTCATTCCGATATTACTCTGGTGTACCTGTGCATATCTTTATCCCTGCATGTAAGGCACTTTGCTATAATAGTTAATTTACTTATCCATCTCTGTTAATATATTGGAAACCTTGAAGGTGGGAACTGGTTCTTAATTATTTATCTCTGTACCCAGGACACAGCACAGTGCTTACCAAATGGTAGGTACTTAGTGTTTTATTTGTTTGTTTGAGATATGAGGCAAGAGGAAGAAGATCATAATTCCCCTGGGTGGACATTCTCAGGTCTCTCCTTCAAGTAGCACTTGCATTTGGAAATTATTGAGCATTTATATTTCAGAGTATTTATTATCTCAAGAAGGGATGCATAAAAATACATAAATAGGTTTCAGAAGAGTTCAGACATATTAGAATATGGACATTTCGTATTTTGAGAGTGGTCCCAGACATTTAAGAATGATGGAGTTGGAGGGACTCCTACAGAGTAGCTCCTGAGTATGCTTTCAGTTAATTGCTAACCCACTGTTACTGGCTTATGTTCTTACAGGGATGCATAAAGAGGATTGGAATAAATCTAATTGGTTGTTGCCACTTGTATTTGTCATAGCATATGTATAATCTGTGAAAAACAGGCATAGACTGATTTGATGAGGTGGCAGATCAATTATTAAATGTGTAGGCCCCAAATCAGAGGTTCAAGGTCAGAAGTCTTTGATCATGTCACTGCATGACATGTTAACAGTTCCCGTTATATTGAAGCATAATGTGAAATTCTCCCCAACTGTTAATTCCACTGTGATAGGAGTTCTTGTTTTGTATCTTTTCTCCAAACTTAGTACAATGTCTGGCAATTGTAGACACTTGGAAAATGTTTGTCTTTTAACTCTGTTAATTATTTCTTTTGTTGTGCAGAAGCTTTTTAGTTTGATGTAATCCCATTTGTTTATTTTTCCTTTGGTTGCCTGTGCTTTTGGCATCATATTCATGAAGTCTGTGCCTAGTCCTACTTCCTGAAGTATTTCTCCTATGTTTTCTCTTAGAAGTTTTATTGTTTCAGGGTGTATATTAATTCTTTAATCTATTTTGAGTTGATTTTGGTATATGGTGAGAGGTATGGATCTAGTTTCATTCTCCTGCATATTGATATCCAGTTATCATAGCACCATTTGCTGAAAAGGCAGTCTATTCCCCTGTGTATAGGCTTGGTGCCTTTGTCAAAGATCAGATGGCTGTAGGTGTGTGGGTTGATTTCTGGATTCTCTATTCTATTCCATTGATCAGTTTATGCCAGTACCATACTGTTTTGGTTATTATAGCTTTGTAGTATAGTTTAAAGTCAGGTAGTGTTATGCCTCCAGCTTTATTTTTTTTTTGCTCAGCATTGCTTTGGCTATGCATGGTTTTTTGTTATTCCATATAAATGTCTGGATAGTTTTTCCCATTTTTTTTTTTTTTTTTTTTTTTTT
>NW_007726977.1:315101-319094 GCF_000696425.1 Galeopterus variegatus | reverse complement strand
TGTAGATAGCCTTTTTGTTTGTTTTCTCTTCATGAATGCCATTTTTATTATACTAGTGGATTTTGATTTTTCTTGGGTTTTTATGGCTGTGGTAGTTATTTTTCAGGAACCAAACCCAGTATTCCCTTGAGAATTTCTTGTAAGGGTGGTCGTGTGGTGGTGAACTCCTGCAGTTATTGTTTGTCTGAGAAATATACTATTTGCCCTTCATTTCGGAAGGATAGCTTTGCAGGGTAGGGTATTCTTGGCTGGCAATCTCTGTCTTTTAGTATTTTGAATATATCATCCCATTCCTTTCTGGCTTTTAGGGTTCATGATGAAAAGTCTGATGTTAGTCTGATTGGGGTTCCTTTATAAGTGATTTGACGCTTCTCTCTTGCAGCTTTTAAGTTCTCTCTTTGTCTTTGAGTTTTGCCAATTTGACTATAACATGTCTTGGAGAAGCCCTTTTTTGGGTTGAATATGTTTGGAGATCTTTGAGTTTCCTGGATCTGAAGTTCTGTGAGTTTTTTCTATACCTGGGAAGTTTTCTGCCACTATTTTGTTGAATATGTTTTTAATGCAATCTCCTTTTTCCTCCCCTTCTGGAATACCCATGACTCGGATATTTGAGCGCTTAAGGTTGTCTGATATCTCTCTCAGATTTTCTTCAATGCCTTTGATTCTTTTTTCTTTTTTTTTTTTTTTTTTTGTCTGCCTGTGTTATTTCAAACAGCCCATCTTCAAGTTCAGAGGTTCTCTCTTCAACTTCCACTAGCCTGCTGGTTAAAGTCTCTGTTGTGTTTTTTATTTCGCCGAATAAATTCTTCAGTTTGGCAAGTTCTGCTACATTTTTTTTCAGGGCATTGATTTCCTTGTACATTTCTTCTTTCAGGTCCTGTATACTTTTCCTCACATCATCGTGTTGTCTGAGTTTTCTTGTATCTCATTTAGTTTCCTTAGAATTATCACTTGAAATTCCTTGTCAGACATTTCAAGGGCTTCTTGTTTTATAGGATCTAGATCTTGAGAGTTATTGCCCTTTGGTGGTGTACTTTCCTGATTTTTCATATTTCTGGAGTCTTTCCTTTGATGTTTAGTCATTGTGGCAGGGGGTTTCATGGTCCACTGGTTTGACACTATTGTCTGGCTAGGATTCTTCTGGGACTGCCAATTTGGTATGGGTGCCTCAGTGTCTGCTCGGTTGCCTACTAGTGCCTTGGGTGTGTGGTTGCCTCGGATCTTGGGCATCTCAGGGGAGGCACCTCTCTGGTCAGCACATACTCAGCCGGGCTGGGGATAGAGTTGGGCGGTGGTGGCAAGGCCTACCTGCTGGGTCGCACACTGGCACCACAGGGTCTGTGGTCTCTGTAGATCTTGGGCTTCTCCCACTGTGCACCTCTCTGATCGTAAAATGAAGGTTTAAAGTGTCTGTCTTAAAAGAAGTTAATAAAGCTCTTGTGAAACATGAAAAAAAGTTATATATAAATTCACAATGGTAGTTTTGGTGACCTTTGACTTTAAACTTACATTGATGGTGCCTGGCCAATTTTTTCTTCTTTTGAAAAGTGTCATTGCTTTTTTTTTTTTTTTTTTTAATGTTTTTGGATTTTTGCAAAAATTTCATCTGTAGAAATTGCAAAGTTAGGGGCCGGCCTGTGGCTCACTTGGGAGAGTGTGGTGCTGATAACACCAAGGCCCTGGGTTTGGATCCCTTTATAGGGATGGCCGGTTAGCTCACTTGGTAGAGTGTGGTAGTGCTGACAACACCAAGTCAAGGGTTCAGATCCCCTTACCAGTCATCTTAAAAAAAAGAAAATTGCAAAGTTAAAACATAAAGATAACTGAAAATCTCACCACCTCCTAGTTTAACCACTGTTAACGTTTTGGTGAATAGCCTTCCAGATAGCTTTCTAGACATGTATGAGGGGACTTCAAAAAGTACACAGAAAGATTCATATTATCTAATTGTAATTTTCGACAAACTTTTTGAAAGTTACTTGTGTGTGTGTATATATATATATATATATATATTTAGATAGGCAAATATATAAACAAATTTTTATAAATGAGATTATGTTATATATATTGTTCTTTCATATTTTCACTTTCCATTTTAATAAGTTTAGACTTACAAAATCTTTTTTTAGGGCCGGGTGGTGGCTCACTCGGGAGAGTGTGGTGCTGAAAACACTAAGGCCACGGGTTTGGATCCTATATAGGGATGGCCGGTGAGCTCACTAGGTGAGCATAGTGCTGACAACACCAAGTCAAGGGTTAAGATCCCCTTACTGGTTATCTTTTAAAAATAAAAAAATCTTTTTTTACATGCAACATGAATTTTTTGAATACCTACCCTCTTGCAGGCAATGTACTGGACAATGAGAATACAGTAGTAAAAAGACAGGAAAGCTTCTGCCCATATGGAGCTCACATTCTAGAGGAGCAGAGAGCTACTAGAGCAAGCCTAACCTGAAATCTACTCTCTAGATATTTTAGTAGTATGAGCCTATGAACTACCTTTATTTCTTAAATTAGTTTGTTTCATATGTTCTGTTGATTTCAATTGAAATCATCCTTAGTCATACAAGGGTACTTCAAAAAGTTCATGGAGAAATAGAATTAAAAGGCAATATGAATCTTTCCATGAACTTTTTGAAGTACCCTCATATGCAACCACGGGCTCCTCACCTTTCATTATTCTCTGCCTAGTATGAGGGGTCTTCAAAAAGTTTATGTAGGGCCGAGCCCGTGACGCACTTGGGAGAGTGCGGCACTGGGAGCGCAGCGGCGCTCCTGCCGCGGGTTCGGATCCTATATAGGGATGGCCGGAGCAGCGCTCCTGCCGCGGGTTCGGATCCTATATAGGGATGGCCGGTGAGCTAACTGGCTGAGCGCAGTGCGGCCAGTCTCGAAAAGGACAAAAAAAAAAAAAAAAGTTCATGTAAAATCCATATTATAAAAAAATTGTGCATAGATTTCAAAATTTTTTGCACCAAAATAAACTCATACTAACTTGTTATAGCATGTCTGAATAGTATCTAGTTTGGGGCAGTAAGAAGGATGAGACATTAGTTTGAAAAAAGTCCTTATCAGAGTAACATGAATTCTGCTGAAATTGAATCAAGAACAAACATCAAATTTATGGTGAAGCTTGGGCAGAAGAATGTCAAGTTATTGGATACTTTATGAAAAGTTTATGGGGACGGTGCCCCAGAGAAATCAGCAATTTGCAAATGGATAACTTGTTTTAAGAAGAGATAAGAGGATGTTGAAGATGAAGGCTGCAGGGGCAGACCATTCACATCAATTTGCGAGGAAAAAATTAGTCTTGTTTGTGCCCTAATTGAAGAGGATTGATGATTAACAACAGAAACAATAGCCAACACCATAGACGGCTCAATTGGTTCAGCTTACATAATTCTGATTGAAAAATTACAGTTGAGCAAACTTTCTGCTCAATGTGTGCCAAAACTGTTGAGCCCTGATCAGCTACAGACAGGAGCGGAGCTTTCAATGGTAATTTTAAACACGTGGGATCAATATCTTGAAGTATTTCTTTGAAGAATTGTGACAGGAGGTGAAACATGGTTTTATCAGTATGATGCTGAAGACAAAATACAATCAAAGTCGTGGCTTCCAAGAAGTGGAAGTGGTTCAGTCAAAGCAAGAGCAGACCAGTCAGGAGCAAAGGTCATGGCAACAGTTTTTTGGGATGCTCAAGGCATGTTGTTTGTTGACTTTATGGAGGACCAAAGAACATCTGCTTATTATGAGTTTTTTGAGAAAGCCAGAGTTTTAGCAGAAAAGCACCCAGGAAAGATTCACCAGAGAGTCCTTCACAACAGTACTCTTGTTCATTCCTCTCATCAAAGAGGGCAATTTTTTTTTTCTTTTTGTCTTTTTTCGTGTCCGGCAACGGATCGCAACCCTCAGTGTTGCGCCCGCACCTCACTCAGCCAGTGAGCGGGAACCGGTCTGTATGTGGGATCCGAACCCTCGGCGGGAGCGCCA
>NW_007726977.1:293545-315091 GCF_000696425.1 Galeopterus variegatus | reverse complement strand
ATGGGGATCCAAACCCTCAGCCTTGATGTTATCAGCACCACACTCTCCCAAGTGAGCTAACTGGCCATCCCTATATGGGGATCCAAACCCTCAGCCTTGATGTTATCAGCACCACACTCTCCCAAGTGAGCCATGGGCCGGCCCTCCATCCTTTTATTTTTAATTTCTTTCTTAGACCAGTGCTGTTTCTAGTGTATCATCTAAAGGGATGTTGTCATATATATGTAATGATGAGGATATTTATATGCATTCATGAATACATAAAAGAAATCATTTTTTATAGTTATATAACACCTAGTAGGTTTGAAAACTAAGAAATCAATGCCTTAGAGAAAACATTTTCTTACAACTTGATTTGACCTTTTGAGTAATGATTTCTTACCTAATTTTCTTCTGTAGGGAATATTTTAACTGAGCCAATAGGCTACTTGGAATCCTGTTTCTCGGCCAAGAATGGTACTCCAAGGCAGCCATCTGTTTGTAGCTATTCGCGGGCCTGTTTGAGGATTAGAAAGAACATCTTTAATAATCCTGAGCATTCCTTGATGGGCCTAGAGCAGTTCTCTCATGTTTGGTAAGTTGTTTTATAGTTAGAGGTGGAACTTTGGGCCAGAACTTGCCAGTGAGTAAAAGTTCTGCAGTTGAAGGCAACTTTGAAGTCTGCCATCCAGACCATGCTTATCTATTTCATGGAATTCCTGTACTGTATTTGTGCGTGTGATTATATGCATAATTTGGACATCCTCAGTGAAGCTTGAGATCCACTGAGTGGGCATGTTCCATTTGCAGTTGGTTCTAATTATACTAAAAAAAATTTTTTTTGGCATACAAAAAGTTAACACTGTATTGCAAATTTTATACCATAAGTCAGGAAGGAGAACATTTAAGATTCTCAAGGCATGTGAACGTTCATTTTTCTGCCCTGCATTTTTTTTTTTTTTGAGAAATGAGTTTTGAACTTGATTTCAGTTTCCCATAACAAAATCTGTCAAAGAAAATAGATAACAGTTACATATTTAACAAGTTACACAATATATGTTAAGATTATTGTGCCCTAAAAGAATTATGTGAAGTTAGTGTTTGATTAGACTATTTGTATCAATGGTGCTTTGCAGACTGCTTAGTAATCTTTTTTTTTTTTTTTTGATTCTTTAAAAAGGTCAAAATTTGCAAGCCTTTTTCTAGACTGACCAAGACAAAAGAGAGAAGACAGAAATTACTAAAATCAGAAATAAAGCAGAGGTGTGATAGAGCAGTTGCTTCTTCTTTTACTCTGGAGTAGGCTTTGAGGAGAGAGATGTCCTCCTCTTTTTCCAGGATTCTGCTTGTGACTCTCATTGTATCATTGCAGTTGGGTGTCTCTGGTGGGCTGCCTGCATGGTAGCTGTGGCTACTGCTATAGTGTTGAGTCACTTTTGTGGCAGCCGTGGCTATGGCTGTGGTGGCGGCTGTTGTGAGCCACATGCGAGAAAGTGGTATTCTTGGCAGTTGGGTGTCTCTGGTGGGCTGCCTGCATGGTAGCTGTGGCTACTGCTATAGTGTTGAGTCGCTTTTGTGGCAGCCGTGGCTATGGCTGTGGTGGCGGCTGTTGTGAGCCACATGCGAGAAAGTGGTATTCTTGGTATGCTCTTTGCCTGTTTCCTGGCGGAGGATGCTGCCCTCAGCTCCTGCCTTAGGACCCTGGGTGTGCTGTGTTTCTTGCCTGCATCCAGGTGGAAAGGGCTGTCCCTTGGCCCAGTTGGTTCTAATTGTGATGAGTGCTTTGTGTTGAGCTGAAACTATAGACCTCCTTTATTCTACCCATGGGTTATTATGCTGTCTTCTAAGATGTCAGCAAACTATGGCCCATAAACCAAATATGGCCCACTATCTGTTTTTGTAAATTAGTTTTATGGGAACACAGCCATGCCCATTTGTTTATATATTGTCTGTGGCTGCTTTTATGCTACACAATACTGCACAGTGATTGGTTGGCCTGCAAATCCTAAAATATTTACTCTGACTCTTTACAGAAAAAGTTAGCAGACCCTGCTCAAGACCCATGAAGAACTGAGTCTGTTCTTTCTAAAAGATAGCAGACAGTAGAAATCTGGATACTTTAAATAAAGTTTTACCTGTATTAGGGTCTGTGTTATACTAGTGTTACTTGCTGTCATTTGGAATTCTGTCTCTGTCCATTCTTCCTTGCCCCAACATCAGCAGTCTGATTTTAGTGCTGGATACCTAAAATTAACTGTTTATTCTGAAATAGTATATTTTTTCATGTTAATTTGGAGACATGGGTATATTAGAAAAACATGGGTGTTTTGACCAAGTTTGTATAATTTCAGTTGAGTTATTTAAGTTAAAAACATTGTTGACATAAACAGAGAGTTCAGAAGTATATAAAGAGATTTTTCCTTACACCTCCTATTTTTCTCCTCTCTCGCCCCCATCCCCCAACATTCTTTGGAGATTATCACTTTTTTTGTTTTGGCAGCTGGCTGGTATAGGTATCTGAATGCTTGACCTTGGTGTTATAAGGCTGTGTTTTAACCAGCTGAACTAACAAGCTAGTCCATGGAGATTATCACTTTAACAGCTTGGTGTAGCTTGGTGTAGATTCTGCTAGATCTTTTCTTTTTTTCCTTTTATTTTTTAATATACATGGAAGCATAAATATACACATATGGAGTGGAGATTTATTTTTAAAAATGAAATGTTTTCTTCACTTAACAGTATATATCATGGAAAGCCTGCAAGGCAGTACATATAGATTTACCTTTTTTATTTTAGTAGCTGTCTATTATTGCAAAATATAGATGTACCATGGTTTGACCACATCCTTGTTAATGGGGAGCTATTTTGCTATTGTAATAATACTTTGACAAACCCCGTTGAACACATGTTTTTGGGCACTTATATATTTTTATGGATAGAATATCAGAAGTGGATATATTGAGTCAGAGGGTGTGCATATTTACAATTTTGGAGAGCTACTGACAAATTGCCCTCTAAAATTAATCAACTTATACTTCAACAGTGTATGCAAGTGACCTTTTCCCTGTACCTTCTCCAACACAAAATGTTATCAGTTTTTCACATTTTTGCCTGATGGGGAAAAACAGTATTTTGTTTTTCAGTTTAATTTCTTAATTGTTATTAGAGGCTCATATGTTTTCACCTGGTTGTTAGCTGTTTGTAATTCTTTCTTTTAATTACCTATTCACGTACTTTGCTTAGAGTCCTATAGTGGGTTGTCCTTTACTTAGTGTTTTGTAGGGGCACTTTGTATATCACAGATACTAACCCATTGTCTGTTATATATGTAGCAAACATTTTTTCTTAGGCTGACATTTTGTAGTACATAAATGTAATGATTTAATGAATTCAAATCCGTTACTATTTTTCTTCATGGCTTCTTGGTTTTGTGTCTTGTTTAGAAAGGCGTGGTCAAGCTAACATTTTTGAGCTTCAATTTCTCATCCCTAAAATGGGGGATAAATTATTATTATGATGATTATTAAGAAGATTACATGAAATGAGTATTAAAATGTCTAGCATATTGCCTGGCATACAGCGGGCACTTAGTAAATATTATTTATTCAGGCATTTGACAAGCATCTACTAAGTTCCCTCTATGTGCCAGTCATTGTGGCGGGTGCAAAGGGTGTGGAGATGAGAAGATGTCTTCCTTCAAGGAAGGGGAATGTTATTTTCTTACTGACTGATTACAATTTAATACCATTAAAAACATGGGGACTGACCAGTTAGCTCTGTTGGTTAGAGCACTGCCTTGTAAAACCAAGGTCACCTTCAAGGAAGGGGAATGTTATTTTCTTACTGACTGATTACAATTTAATACCATTAAAAACACGGGGACTGACCAGTTAGCTCTGTTGGTTAGAGCACTGCCTTGTAAAACCAAGGTCACGGGTTTGGATCCTCATACCAGCCAGCAGCTAAAAAAATAAAAAATAAAAATAAATAAAAAATATTCTTTCTGTTAATTTGAGGGGGATTACTTTTTCTCCCCCTCAAATCATAATAAAATAACTTGTGCTTTTTTCTTATTCAGTGGTTTGGTTTATTTTCAATAGGATTTTGTTTGTGTTTCACAAAAATGGTCATTTGAGCTGTAAGGCAAAAGTGCAGCCCCCGAGGCTGAATGGTGCAAAGACTGGAGTTTTTTCCACAAGGAGCCCTCATCGTCCCAATGCAATAGGACTGACCCTGGCCAAGCTGGACAAGGTAGAAGGTAACCCATTTCATTTGTTTTTACCTTTTTTTCCCCCATGGTGTGAACTCCTGACAACCACCAGACATCAAAGAAAACACAATGATTAGGAGAATGTTAGCATTAAAAACACTTTGAAATAGCTCTCACAGGATGTTCAGTGTTTGTTTATATCATTGCATATATCAAAAACTATTATTTTAAAAAACTTGAATAGATTTCATCATTATTAAATTAATAAACAAATTTTCTCTGATTTGGAATGCAATAAGTACAAAATGATTAGAAAATAATTGGACACTTTCAGATTTCACAGTAACTATTGTACATGCGTATATGGTAAGCACATGGGGCCGTGGTGCATCAATTCTCCCTTGCAGCCTTGAGGAAGTAGACGTGGATCATACCTGCAGTGCAGCTATCATCTGTGCTCTGTGGCAGGGGTCTGGGATGAATAGCACTACAGGATCAAACATCTGTCAGACAGTAGAAGTACCTGTGTAGAATACCAGATTAGTATTAACTGTGTATTTGTATATAACTTATTTTTATAACACATTTTTGGAAATCATACCATTCTTGGATCACTCTGACCCAATCAGTACATTTGTTAGAGAGACAGAAGATGAAATGGCAGGCAGACTAAGAGTCAGGAGACCATTCCAGGGTTCAGCTTGCTTGTTTGTAAAGTAGGCAAAAAAGAAGGACCTGCTCTTTCTGTGGACTCCACAGGATTTTTTTTTTTTTTTTTGAGACAAAAGCTCTAAGAGTACTTTGCATGCCATTGGGCAGTAAATAGATGAGAGCAGTTATTTTGCTTTTTCTCTCTCAGAACTTGAATTTCCTTGCTGGATTGTACTCAACCAGGGCTTGGGTAGGTTTCCCAGAAAAATTTAGTAGCCAGTCCACCTTGAATTTTATCAATTTGTGATGACTAACTAACTTGGAACATTTTATGATCATTCATGCAACCCACACATATTTTCTGCTACACAATATGTACTAGGTATTGTTCTAGGTGCTGGAGATATGGTAGTAAACAAATCAGATAAAAATCCCTGCTCTAAATGACCTAATGTTCCAGTTGGAGAGGTCAAGTCAGAAAGGATAAAAGGCAAATGCCTTAAAAAACATTGTAAACATTACTAAATAAGCTTTATGATAACTACTAGTGTTTGTGTGGTGCTGTATAGTTAGTAAAGAATGTTCATATACATTATCTCACAATGGCCGTGTGGGTTTGATAGGGTAGCAGTCTCCATTTTATGGATAAGGATATTGAGGCTCTTTAATGATAGATAATTTGCCTAATAACATCCAGCAGATGGTCGTCTGACTCTTAAATCCCGTAAACTTTTAAATATGCTACAGTGCCTTTCTTTCTCATGCACACATTGTTAGGCATAATCTATCATTTAGAAAGACTGGAATCATCTCTCAAAAGTTTCAGGTTCATTCACAGTAAGCATGTTTTAGAAATCAGGGTCCTGTGTTAGTCATGTTTTTCTTAAATAAATATAGCCACATGCAGTTTTCTGATTCTCATTTGGCCAGTTTCCCAAGGGTCAGGTTAGTAGATGCTATACCAGTAGCAGAAACTGGATGGCAGCTGTCCAAGTGGGACAACAGGAGGCCTGTCTTTAATATTTGGTAATGGTGACTTATGTGCTCCTTAATTGTTTGATCTTGATGGGTATATTAGATTTCTATTGCTTTGTAGCAAATTACCACAAACTTATCTGTTTAAACAACACACATGTATTATGTGTTTGAAACATTATGTTTCTGTGGGTCAGGAGGGCGTGCACAGCTTAGCTGGGTCCTCTACTTAGGGTTGCACTAGACTTCAGTTAAGTGGTCAGCTGGGATGAATTCTTATCTGGAGGCTTGAATATGGAAGAATCCTCTTCCCAGCTCACTCAGGTTGTTCACAAAATTCCTTTCCTTGTAGTTGTAGGACTGAGAGCCCTTGCTTCTCACTGGTGTTGGTTGGAGGCTGCCCTCAACTCCCACAGGCTGCCTTCAGTTCCTGGACGGCGCTTGGAGTTGCTTGCCATGAGGGCTTTCCCAGCATGCCTGCTTACTTTGTCAGGTCTGCAAGGAGAGTCTCTCGAGTGAGTCCACCAGCAAGCAGGAATCTCATATAACAACATAATCACTGGAAGGGAGATCACACCTCTTTTATCATTTTCTGTTAGTTATAAGCAAGTCACACTCGAGAGGAGGTTATTATACAAGGGTGTGATCATGGGGGCCACTTCAGAGTCTATTTGCCACAACAGAAATCCTCACTGGTCCCACACAGATATATGGAGGGCCAATATGTACCTGGATAGAGTTAGAAGCACCAGTGACACAAAGATGAGTCGACCCCACCCCATGCATAGGGGCTGCTCACTGTCTACAGATAGAGACGCCATGCAGGTCATTGCTATACCATGTGAAAGGGCTCTATGGAGGTGTGTACACAGGTTCCTCTGGAAACCCACAGGAAAGAAGGCTGATGTCTGGAAGAGCCAGAAAGGCTTTGTGGAAGAGGTGTCATGTGAGCACCTTGAAGAGTAAGCAGTGGTTTGAAGAGTGTAGAAGAGGATGGGTTTCCAGGTAGAAAAAAAGGTGTATGTCAGCACCAGGTGTAAAGAGCCTGGTAAGTGAGGGAACTGTGAGTAAGCTTGGTGAGGCATAAGCAGACGATGTCAGGGAGAGGATGTTTGGGTGGAATTGTATTCTCCAGTTGTTTGCACTATTCTTCATTGTGACTATTTGAGAGTGTTTCTTTCACATTACAGGTGGAGCTGTACACCTTTCTGGAATTGACATGATCCATGGCACACCTGTGTTGGACATAAAGCCCTACATAGCTGATTATGACTCACCACAAAATATGACAGAGCCTCCAGGGGACTTTAATTTACAGAATAACCAATATAAGCCAAAAACCGATTCTCAGTCTGATGGCAAGACTGAGAGCTGTGAGCAGCAACAGCTCTCAGGGTGTGACGAACCACAGCCCTACCATAGCACTAAGGAGAGACCTAAGTGTCCTGAAGACAGAACTTCAGAAGAAAACTACCAGAAACACAAGGACACAGCAAAAATCCATCAAACTTTGCCTAAGCGCGGGGATATAGCAGTGGATTTAGGTTTGGAATCCAGAAGTGACCCAAGTCTGAGTGTGGCAGAAGAGCACATTGGTCCATATGGCCTGGAGAAGAGCTTTTCTACGGAGCGTACAGAGAAGAAGCTGAGGAGAGAGGGAGGAGCCGCAGCTCCACAAGGAAGCAGTGCAGAGATGCAGCCCATGGCTCCTCACTGCCCTGCCAGAACGGCTGATGGAGCCCCCCACAGCACGGTCCCCGTCTGGCTGCGGGAGGCCCCTGCGGCCACGTTGGAAGTCCGCTTTACTCCTCACGCAGAAATGGACCTCACGCAGCTCGGTTCAGGAGGTGAACCAGGTACCTTCGGTGTCTTAGAGACATGAGCTTTTACTGTGAGCTTAGCCAAGTTTGGGTATTTCTGTGGTAGTTATATGGAGTATTTGTCAGTATGACTGGTTTTTAAGAAACAGGAGCATGAAAGTATATTTGGCCAGCACCATCATATGACGACTTTTGTTTCACAACTGTTTGGTCAGCACAGTTAGTTCCAGGCACTCGGTAAAGCGTTTGCAGAGAATGGCTGCTGCCTCATGAGGCGGCCTGTGATTTACAGTCCCTTGTCTACATGTTACAGTAGTTCTTGGGGTTTTCAAACAGCATTCAGAAGCTAAACTATGATTGTTTTATACATATGTACATTAAGTCTTCTCACCTGTTTTATTATCTGACTAGAGAAATGTTGCGTTTTTTGCTAACAATCAGGTAGCTGATAGCTCAACCTCTGGCACAGAGGGAAGAGTCTCTTAGCACAGAACATGCCCCCACAAAGTCCCAGCTCTAGAAACATGGAAGAGTCTCTTAGCACAGAACATGCCCCCACAAAGTCCCAACACTTTACTGCAGAAGAGAGGCCACAGGCTCTTACTTTTGGAGCCTGTTTACTTCCATACATGGTTCTTAACAAATGTCATCTGGTGTCCCCAGCCCAGCAGCTTCCCCCAGCAGCAATCTAGAGTGAAGGAAGGGCTGTTAAGAGCTGGGTACAGTGATATCAGTAAGAAATAACTAGTTGCCGAGGAGTTGTCAGATTTCAAAAATGTAGAAAGCTATTCTTTTTGTTATAACTCAGTAAACAGCCAGTGTAGCCATATAAAGAGGGAAATTCATTCATTCATTCTACAGTTGTTCACTGAGCTGCTTCTGGGTACTGGGAACTATTCTAGGCCCTTGGGATGCATCAGTGAATGAAACAGATCAAAAAAATCCCTGCCCTCATGGAGCTTTCTTTCTAATGGGGTAGAGAGAGACAAACCGAAAGCATATTAAGTAAGCATATTATTGTACAAAACATACAAAATCAACATGTGATATTAGAAGGTGGTAAGGGCTATGCAAAAATTTAAAAGAGGACAGAGTAGGTTCAGGGCATTGTAATTTTAAATAGGTGGCCAGAGTAGGCCTCACTGAGACTTGTATGAGCAAAGGCCAAAGAAGGGAGGGAGTGAGCCAACCTGTCCAGGGAAAGGACGTACCAGCCTGAGGGACAGCCCTTGCACAGCCCCAAGGTGGAGGGTGCAAAGCATGTTTGAGTTCACATTTGAAGTCACATGGCCAGAGTGGACTGAGAAAGGGCAGAGGGGAAGGAGCTGAAATCAGGAAAGCTACAGGGAAGGGAAGATGTCACGTAGGGTTTTATAGGCCATTGTAAAGACTTGAGTTTCTGTCTTGGGAGAACTGGAAGGCAGAGGAACTTGACCTCAGTATTCCCAGAGAGCAGGGGGCCATCTCTGGAGTCAGAGCATTGCCTAGAGTGGGCTGTAGGTGAATTCTGGGGTGTCACATCTCAGTGGCATGCAGAGGCAGGCCGGAATTCCTTATTCAGACAACGAAGTTTTTCATTGCATATCCAGAAAATAAAGGCTTAAGCAACCATAGACGTTAGATTTTCCTCTACTTTAAAAGGAGGGAGAGAATGAAGAGGATAGGAGGGTGTTTGGCATTTGACACTCCAACCTGAAGGAGTCCTCCTGATGGGAAGAAGAGGTCTAAAAGTTGGGGCCGGGGACAAATGCCACAGCCAAGTCTGGAGATTTCACCATTTCTTCCCGTTAGGGCCACAGCCAGCCCACACTGTTGCCTTCACAAATGAGGCCCTTCCTATGGGTGGAAGCAGCCTCCTGTCAGGGCTCAGGCACTGGTTCTAGCCCCGACATGCCGACCTTGGTGGGTGCCCCGTGGCTGTGAGTGGCAGTGCCACTCAAAGACTGGGCTGCTTCTTTCCTAAGGCTTTATTTTTAAACAAAGCTTTTGCTTTTAAAATTGATCTCATTATTTTTAAAGTTTTGTTTATAGAGATGATTTTATCACTGTATATAGTTGATGGGGGTAGGAAGGTCAGTTGTGAAGGATTTTGTGGTGGAACAAAGCAGTGCTGCCTACTTTATGTTTACGGATGGGGGTAGGAAGGTCAGTTGTGAAGGATTTTGTGGTGGAACAAAGCAGTGCTGCCTACTAGACACTTTATGTTTACACTTATTCCTTGTCTTGTGGTTATCACTAAATGCTATCTACTGTGGAAAGTTTTGTTTTTCAAACTGCAGTGCAGTGTGTCTGAGGTGATTCAGATATGCCTTATTGATAAAAAATGGTTAAAAAGAGAAATTATGCAATATAACTATAAAATGAGGATGATTAGGGCCAGCCCATGGCTCACTTGGGAGAGCGTGGTGCTGACAACACCAAGTTAAGGGTTAAGATCCCCTGACCAGTCATCTTTAAAAAAAATAAAATAAAAATCAAATAAATAAATAAATAAATAAATAAATAAATAAAATGGGTATGATTGATAGCAAACAGCAGAATTGAGAGCCAGTACAGAGATAAGAAATGACTTCAGGAAGTTCTGAGTCTAGAAGAGGTGAAAGGTGTTGAGAAGGGAAGGAAATGGTCCTGGAACAGAGGTCTGGGCAGAGTGCTGTGGGCACATGAGGGAGACTAGAATCCTGCCTTGAGTGGGGGAGGAAATGGCGTGTGAGCTGAATCCGGAAGGATGAGGAGGTAGGGAATCCAGGGAAAGGCACCACGCCAGATGAATGGCCAAGCAAAGCCGGAGCCAGAAATACTGTTACTTAGGAGTGTGATGAACTCCTCTTTTTCGAGTGGCCTTTAGAGTCATTTTGTGAGCCATGTAATACAGGAATCTCATCACCATATAACTGGTCCTTCGTTTTTGATAAAAAAAATTGTACTTCATGACTTTATTTACAAACTCACTTATATATAGTCCAGAGTGATTTTTAGCTGTTTATAAAAACTGAATCCACTCCAAGAAGGATAAAGATCCACTGTCAATCCAGATGATATTTTGAGCAAGGACAACATTTTTAAAGCACATACCTTCCTGGAAAGAACTGGCCTTCATTTGGTGTTGTAGTTATTAAAAACTAGTTCACAGTTACTTTTTTTTTTTCCTTTTTGTCTTTTTTTCGTGTCTGGCAACGAATTGCAGCCCTCAGTGTCTCGCCCGTACCGGACCGGGACTGGCAACGGGATCGCAACCCTCGTTGTTGCTCCCGCACCTCGCTCAGCCAGTGAGCGGGAACCGGTCTGCATGTGGGATCCGAACCCTCAGTGGGAGCGCCGCCGCACTCCCAAGCGGCGCACTGTAGCAGTGCGCCACCGGGCCAGCCCCCACAGTTACTTTTTAAATTTAAGTTTTATACATACTGTATCTTTGAAAATTAAAGTACATTAAGAATCATATAAACATAGGAAATTTTGCCACTTGACAGGGTAAGCATCACTTGGGTGGAAGAGAGTGGCGTTTTCCCTAGGGATGGCATTGAACTTTCTTAGTATATCTGTTCCCCTTTTGTCCTGGAACTCTCATGTCCTTGTTCCTTAGGGAATGTGGCATTACCTATAACTGTGGGTCTGGGACACTCAGCTTTCTGATGGTGACCCTCCCTTGCCTATAGCTAGTGTTCTGGGTATGTGTGGGTAAAGTTCACTTTCTTGTGGCCTGAGAATGCTGAAACTGTCATGTGTTTCCTTGACCATGACTCCATTCTGAGAAGAATGTGACAAATTGAATTAAAATCTATATTGAGTGGGCCGGCCCGGTGGCGCACTGCGGTAGTGCGCCGCTTGGGAAGCGCGGCTGCGCTCCCGCCGAGGGTTCGGATCCCACATACAGACCGGTTCCCGCTCACTGGCTGAGCGAGGCGCAGGAGCAACACCGAGGGTTGCGATCCCGTTGCCGGTCCCGGTCCGGTACGGGGGCGACGCTGAGGGTTGCGATCCGTTGCTGGACACGGAAAAAGACAAAAAAAAAAAAAAAAATCTATATTGAGTATAGAAAAGTGACATTCTGGGCCGGCCCGGTGGCGCACTGGAGAGTGTGCCGCTTGGGAGCGCGGTGGCGCTCCCGTCGAGGGTTCGGATCCCATGTGGAGACCGGTTCCCGCTCACTGGCTGAGCGTGGTGCGGGCGCAACACCGAGGGTTGCGATCCTGTTGCCGGTCCCTGGTGTGGGCGCGACACCAAGGGTTGCGATCCCGTTACCGGTCAGTAAAAAAGACAAAAAGGAAAAAAAAAAAAAAGAAAAGTGACATTCTGGTTGACAGAAAATGAAAGCTTACCTTTCTTAGTTAGGATACTAAGGGAAAGTACCACCATGACTTTCCCATTCAGTAAAATAAAAGTTTTGGAGTACACAAGTTAAATCTAATGACAATAAACGCCACTTGAAGGTAATATCCTCTGTAATGACTGGATAGATTTCCAAACCCTGTTCATTTCAAGTGATGCTTAAGAAACCAACCAAATTCCATAGAAGTCCACTGTAAGGAAATTTGACCTGCGTGATTTGGAGCATTAAGCTGTGTTCTTCTTGTTGCAGGTGTTGGTCAGGCACCATTTAAATATTTCCAGTCAGCAGAGGAAGCAAAGCGAGCCATTGAGGCTGTGCTGTCAGCTGATCCTCGGTCTGTGTATCGCCGGAAGCTCTGCCAGGACCGCCTTTTCTACTTCACTGTAGACGTAGCACATGTCACTTGCTGGTTTGGTGATGGCTTTGCAGAGGTTCTAAGGATCAAGCCAGCTTCTGAGCCTGTTCGGATGACTAACCCTGTGGAGTCCCTGGTGTCTCTGGGCTCCTAAGGAACAGCCTCAGGGGCCAGCCTGAGGCTCACTCAGGAGAGTGTGGTGCTGATAACACCAAGGCCACGGGTTCAGATCCCTATATTGGGATGGCCGGTTTACTCACTTGGGAGAGTGTGGTGCTAACAACACCAAGTCAAGGGTTAAGATCCCCTTACTGGTCATCTTTAAAAAATATAAAAAATAAAAATAAGGAAGAGCCTCCATCACATCTGAAGACAGCCTCAATGACCTTTGGGTGTGGCTTTTGGATTTTCTGTACAAGCTAATGATGTGCCTTCTTTGTAGAAAGAAGCAAAGCATTGTGATCTCACTGTTTGATTGATTTGGGCTGTTCATAATATTTATTTGAAAAACATGTATTTTAATAAACTTAACAGAGAGAGATAAAATATAGAAAAATTGCCATATGCTTTTTGACCTGTTAATATTGAAGGATCCAGAGGAGAATGATGCTGTCTCAGTGATTTCTGAAAGAAGTGACTGTTCTTGGTGCTTGATAAAATTAGGCAGAGATCATCTTTGCACACACTCTCAAGTTGAGGGGGTCTGTTCAACAAGTTACATTGGTTTTCCTGTCTGGAAAAGCCTGACCTCTTTATTTTATTGTACATCAAACTGAGTTAAAATATCTTACAAAACTAACAGATCAAAACCAAATGATTATAGGGCTGGCCAGTTAGCTCAGTTGGTTAGATTGCAGTGTTGGTAACACCAAGGTTAAGGGTTCAGATCCCCATACTGGCCAGCCGCCAAAAAAATAAATAAAATAACCAAAAAAACAAATGGTTATAGATATCTTTAGAGATTAAATCCCTCTGTTTCAAAGAATCTGTGACACACACACCGCACATATACATATGTGTGCATGTATATATAAAATCCTTTTTCTAAAATAGACACTCTCTGGGCCAGCCCGTGGCTCACTCGGGAGAGTGTGGTGATGATAACACCAAGGCCGCATATACATATGTGTGCATGTATATATAAAATCCTTTTTCTAAAATAGACACTCTCTGGGCCGGCCCGTGGCTCACTCGGGAGAGTGTGGTGATGATAACACCAAGGCCGCGGGTTCGGATCCTATATAGGGATGGCTGGTTAGCTCAATGGGTGAGCGTGGTGCTGACAACACCAAGTCAAGGGTTAAGATCCCCTTACCGGTCATCTTTAAAAAATAAATAAATAAAATAAAATAGACACTCTCTGAGATTTCTTTGGATGTCTTTGTACCAGAAGAGAAAATCCCCCCAAAAGTTCAAGAAACTACCTTCATTTTTACTCATTGTGTGACTATTTATTGAGAACTTACTATGGGTTAGGTTATGGTGAAAAAATGAGATGAACAAGTTGCAGTTCTTGTTACAAGTCATGGTTAATGGAGGAAGTAAGACATAAGCAAATTATTGTATTACAGTTTGATGAATACAGTATTGTCTATTCCTGGTTCCTGTATAGTACCACATAGGAAGCATTTGTAAGAACGTATTGCCTATATGTGATTTTAACTTTGATCCCAGATAACTGAAGATTTATGATCAGAGGAACCAAATTAGACACCTGTCAACATGACAGCTTTCCTAATCACAAGTGTAAATCTCGCTAGCTGATTGATCCTGGTTTTGAAATGAGCCCTACTGCCTGTGGATACTTGTGTGGAGTTATTTGTGGCTGGTGACACTGCACTCCTTAGCCAAACTGGTTTGTAGTAGTTATCTTTGATGTTAGTTACAAATTCTCAGAGAAGTATCCTTAATTTGATTTTTTAAAGCTTTTTATTTTATAATAATTATACATTCACAGGAAATTGTAAAAATAGTACAGAAGTCCTGTGTACCCTTCACCCAACTTCTTCCAGTAGTAACATAACTATAGTACAGTTAACCCTTGCATAACATGGGTTTGAACTGTGCAGGTCCACTTATACATAGATTATTTTCAAAGAATACAGTTGGCCCTCTGTATTCTTGTGTTATGCATATGTGGGTTCAGCCAACTGCACATGGAAAATACAGTATTTGCAGTATGTGTAACCCGCGGATACGGAGGGCTGACTTCTCGTATTTGTGGGTTTTACAAGGCCAACTGTGGGTTTTGAAAACTGGCAAATTTTGGTATCTGCAGGGCATCCTGGAATCAATCTGCAGATACCAAGGAACGACTGTGTAATATTAAAACTAGGAAATTGACATTGGTACAATTACCTTTCAGTTTGATTTTGATGTCTTTTCTCCTAAAAAGTTATTTTGAAGTTGAATCAGGGCTTGAAGCACAAATATTGATGTTTAATATGTAACAATAACTCTGGGGGACAATACCAACCAGACTTCTAACAAGAGGACTGTTCAGTGGTTTGGGGTTTGATTATACATTCTCAGGACTTTAGAGCTTAGAAGGATCATAAATATAATGCAGTTCAGTTTTCTGCCAGTTCATAAGTCTCTTCAATATTCCCGGTGTTTGGCCTCCCAGCATGTGCTTAAATACTCTCAAGAGATAAGGTCTTCACCCCTGACCTGTGCAGCTCATTCCATATGGAAAGTGATCATTACTAAAATGTTCTTTCTTTATGTGGGATCAAATCTGTTCTCTGAGAACTCTGCCCAGCACTGGGGCCACACAGAATGAGGCTGGTTGCCCTCCCAGGTTAGCCTGCCAGACCACCCCGTGGTCTCCTCTCGGCTAGCAGTCCTTTTCCTCAGCCCTTTCTTATAACATGATCTTAAGCCTCTCCCGACCCCCAGTCCTTCCCATGTGAGCTTTTGTTTCTGGGGGTGTTGTACTTCAAGTGTCCTTTGTTGAGGACGTTTGGATCTTTAGTTTGTGAAGTTCCATCTCTCAGAAGTAGTTTGAAGTACAAGTTTAAAATAAGCCATTTGTTCCTTTTTGTCTTGAAAACTTTTTTCCTTCTTTCTTTTTTTTTAAAGAGAATTTACTCTCATCCTCTACTGTTTGCCTTCTTCCATCCAAGCTTATTCCATGAACACAGAATTAAATATACCTGATTTGTAGATAAAAAAAATCAAACACAAAAGTTCTTTCAAACCCTCTGTCGAGTGGTTTAAAGATGGTCATTGATTTTGTCTTGAATTGAGGTTATTTTGGTATACATATGTGGTTATATGTATACATACACACAGTACTAAAGATGAGATGGAAATGAGCTACAAAAAACTCAAAAGTGCTAGAATTGCAACTATCAAAATTGTTGCAGCTGTGAGGGCCGAGCCCATGGCGCACTCGGGAGAGTGCGGCGCTGGGAGCGCAGCAGCGCTCCTGCCGCGGGTTCGGATCCTATATAGGGATGACCAGTGCGCTCACAGCGTTCACTGGCTGAGCGCGGTGCGGCTGGTCTCAAAAAGGACAAAAAAAAAAAAATTGTTGCAGCTGTGGAGTAATTTCATGTCCTGTTTGTCTCAGCAATCACGTTTGAGAGGTCCTTTTGACGTGGGGGGGCACATCAAGAGAAAGAGCTTGATTCTTGGTTCCTTAGATAGTTAGGCTCTTTGGCCACAGTTATGGAAAAAGGATCATGCCACAAGTGAAGTTACGATTTTAGGGCTGCTTTCTAAACTTTTTCAAAAGAAAAAGGAAAACAACTGTACTAGGCATTAGGTGACACCCACTTTAATTTTTAGCCTCTGCTTTTTGGTGCCTGTAGGGGGAGCCCTTGATATGTCCTTTTTGTAGTGCTATTGTTGGGTTTTGATGACAAGGTTATGCTGGTCTCATAAAATAAGGAGAAGCCAGAGAAAAGAATATCTTCTTTTTCTGTTCTCTGGAAGACTTTGTGTAAGATTGGATTTTTTAAAATATCTTTAATAGAACTTGCTGGGGAAGCCTTCTGAACCAGTGGTTTTCTTTGTGGGAAGGCTTTCTTGCATTCAGTAAATGAATTCAACTCAATTTCTAATTACGTTTTCTTGAAGAAATACTTACACTTGCTTCTAACTTCCATCCACTATTGTTGTTGAGAAGTCAGTTATAGTGGGTGCTGCTCCTGTGAATGACAGCCTTTCTCTACCCCGCCACTCTGGCCTATCTGGCTGCATGAGCCAACTTCAGGGGGATCCAGGGGTCCCTAAAATCCAGTGTGTGGATGGCCTCTGTTTTCTTTTTTCATTACAGAACTATTTAAAAAGGACTCTTTTTAACAAGCTGTATGATGTTTTGTTGAGGAAGATATCACAAGGTGCTCCTTCCTTAAGGATTCAATTGACATTATGCCACATGCCCAAGACAACTTCTTCCTGTCACCTGGGTTTCCTTTCTGTGGTTACACATGTACCACTAACCACCTTCACCAACCATGCACACAGTCACCAGCTCAATCCCTTTCTCACATGTGGTGCTTTATCTTCCACCTTCTTTCCTGATTCTAGCCCAGAGAAAGTACCACATGTGAGAAAATTTTCACGAGTGAAAATTTTTATAAGAAAATAAAATTGTAAGCACGATGTGAGGTTATTACAGCAAGCTCTACCTCTGCCATGGAGAAGAGGGAAGTCATACATTTTAAAGCTCAATTAAATATAACAGTGACCGTTTTGTTAAAAATAAGTTTTCTGATCTGGGTCTATCCTATTCTTACACTCTCTGCCCCTCCTCTGCCTTTTAGGTTTCTAGCAGGTGTGATTCATAAAGGATTCAAGGTTCAGGCACAGTGCATGTGGCTGTGAACAGCTAGCCGAAGAAAAGCCTTGTCAATGTCCCTGGTGTAAAAACTCAAAGAGAATGCTCTTTATTTTTTGGTGGAGGGGGTCATTTGGCATATGAACTCACACCATGTGAACCAATCACATCTGAGTCAACGTGTGTTTACACTGTGCTGACAAAAGTAGGATTGTATGTAACACAGCATTACCAACCTCTTCTGCCTTATAGATAACTTGAATTCTACTCAGATTCTTCATTAATACACCTAATTCTTCATCCAATTTAAGATAAACAAAATACTTTTTTTCCATGATAACATATTTTTAAAAAATTACCCACATGCTGCACATTGAAAAACTGTAATTCTTCACATGAGTATAGACTTTACGGTTTCTTTTTTATTTATTTTTTTGGCAGCTAGCCTGTAACACCAAGGTCAAGGGGATCTACATCTTTGACCTTGGTGTTACAAGGCTGCGCTCTAACCAACTGAGCCAACGATAGACTTTAGACTTTCAAAGCAAGTTTAAATATATTATTTCATTTGGTATCTCAGCAACATTATGAATTAACTGTGCTTTCAGGTGCTAAGCTGGGGCCCAACCACCCTGTGGAAGAGGAGTCAGCAAACTGTAGCCCAAAGGCCACATCTGGCCCATAGCCTGTTTTTGTACTGACTGAGAGCTAGGATTGTTTTTATGTTTTTAAAGGATTGTTGTAAACAGAAGAAAACAAAACAAAAACAAGCAAAAAAACACAGAGAAGAACACATGAAGAGATTGGCCTACAAAGCTGAAAATATTTACTATCTGGCCCTTTAGAGGAAAATCCCCTGACCCCTGACCCCAACCCCTGATTTAGAACACTATTTCTCTGAAACAGTGTTTTGAGTTCCAGAAAGGTTATTTACAAATTAAGTTTTGGGGATATCACGTGCTTCTAAGTCAGGGACTATCTGTATTTTGAAAAGATTTGTTTATGTAGCCATGGGAGAAATTATAAACAGGATATAAATGGTACATATGTATTATCATATCCCATTCATATGTGAAAAATGAGGAAGCTAAATAAATCCATGTTTACACATAGGTAGAAAATTTCTAGAAGGATAAACAAAAATATGCTAACAATGGTTACCTCTGGGGAGGGTTCTCTGTTGACTAAATTGGGAAGGGGACTTTTTGCTTTATTCTGTTCAATACATTGTGAATTGTTTTTCTAATCATAAGAACGCATTATTTTTATATGTGAAACATAAGGAGTGTCCAGTAGTCAAACTAGAATGGACCTGATAGTGTAACTTAACAATAAGTTAGTTTATATATTTAAATATATAATATATATCCTCCCTTCCCCCAATCCCACTCTCATCCCCCCAAAAAGATTTGGTAAATATGGTTAGAGACATTTTTACTTTTTCCTAGAGCATCACACGTGGATCACAAAACCAAAAACCACCCAGGTCACACATCGGCTGTGGAAGTAAGCTGATTTGGAGCTGGTAATCTGGCTGAGTTTACTTTTTCCTAGAGCATCACACGTGGATCACAAAACCAAAAACCACCCAGGTCACACATCAGCTGTGGAAGTAAGCTGATTTGGAGCTGGTAATCTGGCTGAGCCTGGGCAGCTTTGTCCCTGAGGGTGCACTGATGTTTTCTGTAAAGACAGGGTTTTGGATAAGGCATTCTGCAGGCAGAAGACAGGTACCCATGTGGATGGTGTTGTTAGCAGAGAGTTGAACCTCCAGAGAGTTCCTTAGCCTAATACTCATGAAAGGTGTGCATGCAGTTCATTCAATCTGGACTGAGGGATAGGTGTCTGCTCGCAGGATCTACTCACTTGTCAGCTCCGCCCAATGGTTCACTGTGTACTTACATGTAGTGAGTTCACAGATGATGTGAATGCTCTCCCTGCATCCCCAGGGCTGGCCCTTGCCCACAGTCAGAATGGGAACTCTGGGCTCAGTCAGTTGAGTCAGCAGGAAAGGAGAGACTTGGAGCTTGAGATCAGTTGTGCCCACTGGGTAAGGGGCAGGAAGGAAGTGGAGGTGGGGAAGACCTACAGGAAGGCCAGCCTGGTATATTTGCAGGTGGCAGAGAAGAGCCTGTGTGGGGTGTAGTAGGGCTGCCAACAGACTTGGGAGCTCAGGTTCTGCCTGGGTTGGTAGAGGAGCCAAGATCTGAGAGAACTGGTAGAGCCAGGGTAGGACCTGAGTCCCAGAGGGGTTAGGTCGGTTATCCAGGGAGCCGCAAAGACCTCAAGGCAATGACCTCCTCATCGTATTGGAGCTGAAGATTCTTAGTTCTTTGTCTAACATCCTATCTTTGCCAAGCTACAAGTTCACATATAAAGATACCTTCAATATAGTAGGATAATGTAAGTAAAGAGTGCTTGTAAATGATGAGGCAGGGGGAAACAAGTGACATTAAATGGATTGATTAATGAAGCCATGTACAAAATATCCCTGGGCCAAAGGTGGGAGGAGCTTGGTCATCAGGGCTTGACCTCTCTTCCTGTTGGGAATCCTTCCAGCACCCCATGAACAAGCCTGTGTTAGCCTGTTGGATGATGAGAGAGACATGACCAAGTCTCAACTGACATCAAGCCAGTCACTGTGCATGTAAGTGAGGCCATCCTAGATCATCTGGCTCTGTTCAAGTTGGTCTAGTCCAGAACTTCCCAGCCAACACAAAGGACCATGAGGGGAAAAAAGTCATTATTTTAAGCCACTACATTTTTGGGTGGCTTGTTCAAAAGGAAAAGCAAGCTGATAAATTTAGCTTCTGCATTCTTGAGAGGAGCAGTGAAAAGCTGGAGTTTATCTAACATGAAAAACCCTTAAATAATCAGGAGGTCTTTAGGGCAGGATGGATTTTTGTTATAAAAGTCGTGAAAGAGTAATAATAATAGCTAACATTTATCATGCACTGTGGGTCAGATATTGAGCTAAGAGTTTCACTTGGATTATCTCATTTAATACAGCACACCTATGAGGGAGCACCCTTACTATTTACTTTGTACGGATGAGCAAACTGAGGCTCAGGGACATTAAGTTCCTTTAGAATATCTTATAGCTAGGAAGGGGAAAGACTTAGGATATAAATCCTGAGTCTGTCAGGCTGCAGAACGAATTTTCTTAAACACTAACTCCAAGTTTTTAGCAAGGAGAATCTACAAATGGCAATTCCATGTATACAAATGAAAGAGCTAGAAAGGGGAACTAAAGTCAAGTTCACCACTTCTTTCCATCAAATCTTTGACTTCTAGATATAAATAGAGTAAACTCATGCATTTGTCTCTGCTGCCTGCTATAACCCCAATAAATGGCAGCAAAAAAGAACAAATTAAACACAAAGTAACAGAAAAAAGGAAATAATAAAGATCAAAGCAGAAATCAATGAAATGGAAAACAAAAAAGAGAGGAAATCAATAAAACCAAAAGTCAGTTTTTTTTCAGGTCAATTAAATCCATAAACTTCTGGCCAGAACTCTACAGATTCTGCATGTATTTAAAAGAAATATTATGAGCAACTTTATGTTGATAAATTTTAAAAATTAAGGGCCGGCCTGTGGCTCACTTGGGAGAGTATGGTGCTGACAACACCAAGTCAAGGGCTGAGATCCCCTTACCGGTCATCTTTTTAAAAAAAAATTTTAAAATTATATGAAATGAATAAATTATTTGAAAGATACAAATTGCCAAAATTCACTCAAGAAGAAATAAATAACCCGGCTGACAACACCAAGTCAAGGGCTGAGATCCCCTTACCGGTCATCTTTTTAAAAAAAAATTAAAAAATTATATGAAATGAATAAATTATGTGAAAGATACAAATTGCCAAAATTCACTCAAGAAGAAATAAATAACCTGAATAGCTCTATGTATTTATTAAAGAAATTGAAATTGTAGTTATAAACCTGGTACAGAAAGCTTCAGATGCAGTTGGCTTCATCGGTGAATTCTATCAAACATTTAAGGAAGAAAAAAATATCAATTCTAAACAAGTTTTTCCAAAATATTTAAAAAGGAGGGAATACTTTTCAAGTCATTCTATAAGCCCAATATTACCCTGATACCAAAACCAGACAAAAAAGTTATAAGTAAATTGCAGATCAATGTTTCTTATGGACACAGATACAAAAACTCTAAATAGAATTTTAGGAAATTTCATCTGACAGTATATAATAAGAAATAATACATCATGATCCAGTAGAATTTACCCCAGGAATGCCGGATTGGTTTAACATTTAGAAAATCAGTCAATGTAATTCACTATATTTTCAAACTAAAAAAGAAAAGCCTGGGCTGGCCCGGTGGCGCACTGGATAAGTGCGTCGCTTGGGAAGCGTGGCGGCGCTCCCGCCCGAGGGTTCGGGTCCCACATACAGACCCGTTCCCGCTCACCGGCTGGG
>NW_007726977.1:288337-293081 GCF_000696425.1 Galeopterus variegatus | reverse complement strand
GGGGCAACACTGAGGGTTGCGATCCGTTGCCGGACACGGAAAAAGATAAAAGACAAAAAAAAAAAAGAAAAGCCATATATTCAATAGATGCATAAAAAGCAATAAACTAAACTGAGTGTGTATTTCTAATAGAAACTCTCAGAACACTAGGATTAGAAGGGAACTTTTTCAACTTGATAAAGCACATCTACAAAAAACCTCTACAGCCAATATTATACTTAATGGTGAAAGGTTGAATGTTTTCTACCCTAAGATCAAGAAAAAGACAAGGATGTCCACATGTACCACTTCTATTTAGTATTGTACTGGAGGTGCTCATTAATGCAATAAGACAGGAAGAAAAGGCATACAGATTGGAAAGGGAAAAATGTAACTTCCTTTATTCACAGATATCATGGTTGTCTATGTAGAAAATCCTAAAGAATCAATCAAAAATGCTACTAGGAAAAGTAAGCAAGTTTAACAAAGTATGGAATATAAAGTCAAAAAACAAAAATTGATTTTGTTTCTATATACTATCAATGAACTATTGGAAATTCAAATAAAAATGCCATTTACATAAAAATATTGGAAATAAATTTGTCAAAATATGTATAATATCTGTACACTGAAAATTACAGAACATTGTTGCAAGAAATTAAAGACCTAAGTACATAGAGATCTACAGTGTTCATGAATTGGAGGACATGGTAATATTAAGATATCAATTCTCCTCAAAGTGATACATAGGTTCAATGAAATCCCACTCAAAATCTCAGCAGGAATTTTGTGGAAATTGAAAATCTGATTATTAAATTTTGTAGAAAATATACCTAGGATAATCAACAAATTTTTGAAAAGAAGAATGAAGTTGAAGGACTCACTCTACCTGATTTTGAGACTCACTACAGTCTTTTTTTTTTTTTTCCTTTTTGTCTTTTTTCGTGTCCGGCAACGGATTGCAACCCTCAGTGTCGCGCCCGTACCGGAACGGGACCGGCAACAGGATCGCAACCCTTGGTGTTGCTCCCGCACCTGGCTCAGCCAGTGAGCGGGAACCGGTCTGTATGTGGAATCCGAACCCTCGGCAGGAGCGCCGCCACACTCCCAAGCGGCGCACTGTAGCAGTGTGCCACCGGGCCAGCCCTGTCACTACAGTCTTGCAATAAATGTGCTATTGTTGAAAGGATAGGTATGAATCCGATCAAAGAAACAGAACAGAAATTCCAGAAATAGATTTACGCATACACGAAGGTACTTGAAAAAGTTTGTGGAAAAATGAAATTGAAAGATAACATGAATCTTTTCACAAACTATTTGAAGACCCCTCCTATGATCAATTGATTTTGTACCAAGGTGACAAGATAATTCAATGGGGCAATCCAAGTGCAGTGGTGTTTACAGCTAATTGATCCCAATCAGTTACAGATTTCTTTGTTCCTTCTTCACTCTCACTGCTTTACTTGACTTGCTTTAAAAAAATAATAATAATTCGATGGGGGAGAATAGTCTTTTCAACAAATGGTGCAGGAGCAGTTCAATAGCCATACGGAAAAAAGTGCATGTCAGCCCATACATCACACCACATATAACAATAAACTCAAAATGAATCTAGAGGTGTTAGTTGTCAACTGCCTTTCAACTTCAATTCATGCTTAAATATATGCTTTGTAAAACCGAATAGAATTCACTTAAACATTTCTTCTTTACAGCAAGTATGATCTTAAGCTTTCTCAGCAATAGGGCATTTCAAGAGGAAGGAACACCCTGCTGTTTTCCAGCAGTTGCACAGGTGGTGAATAATATGGGTGTGAGGATATCCAGTGTTTCTCTGCCCAGCCACATGCCCAGAATGCACGCATGGTTCCTTCATGACCTTGCAGTCTTGGCCAGCACTAGCGATCTAGGGACTAGGACTAGGACTTCTTGCATACCTCTCGCTAGTGGACATGGTGTGCTCTAGGCCTCCTACTTACACTTGCTCCCTGACTCTCTCTGTTTGTCCACTTCCCCGTAGCCAACCGAGGTTTGTCTTTCACAGCTCTCTGATGCTGCTGCCCTCCCACCAGGGACACTGTGCACTCCAGGCCTCCTGCCTACATTAGCATCCCCTCCCCCTCTACATGCGCATGTTCCTGGCCACCAGCTGCAGTTCATCTGTGCCCCACCTTGGGTTCATGTGATTGCTTTCTGCTTGCCCAGTGACTGAAGACCAGTTCTGACCTGGGAAATATGGTGAACTTCTTTGCCATTCAGTGGGCTGCGACTGTACCTTCTCCAATGAAGTCTGAATCCAGCTTTGATAAGGGGGCCCCCTTCCAAGTGTGTTCTTCCTTGGGTACGCTCCCTCAGCCATAGAGTACCATACAGATGTTTATTATATCATAATGTTATTTTAAATTCAGTTTAATAATTCTTCATATTAAACTTTCCGTTTATTTTAGATGTTTATTATATCATAATGTTATTTTAAATTCAGTTTAATAATTCTTCATATTAAACTTCCCCTGTTTATTTATTTTTATTCATTTATTTAGTTATTTTTAGTTTTTTATTGATTATATATATTTGTGGGGTACAGAATTGAATATCATTACATGTGTAAAATATGTGGTAATCAAATCAGGATAATTAGTATACTTATGTTTACAAAATGTAATCAATCTTTGTGACCCTTAACTAGTTTCTCTCAAACCCCCTCCCTCTTTCCCACCTCTAATAACCCCAGTTCTGTTCTCTCTTTTTCTTTGAAAGTTTAATGTATTGTTGTGATTCTTCCTTCTTTCCTTCCTTCCTTCCTTTCCTTTCCTTTTCTTTCCCCCTCTCCCTTCCCCTCTCACCCCCTCCCCCTTTTCTCCTTTCCCCTTCCCTTCCCTTCCCTTTCCCTTCCCTTCCCTTCCTTTCCTTTCCTTTCTTTCTGTATTTTAGCTCCCACTTATGAGTGAGAATATGTGGTATTTCTCTTTCTGTGCCTGGCTTATTTCACTTAACATAATTTTCTGTAAGTTCATCCATGTTGCTGCAAATGACAGAATTTCATTCTTTTTTTATGGCAGAGTAGTATTCCATTGAGTATATATACCATGTTTTTCTTATCCAGTCATCTGTAAATGGACATTTAGGTTGATTTCAACTCTTGGCCATTGTAAATAAAGCTGCAATAAACATGGGAGTGCAGATATTCCTTTGACATGATTTCTATTCCTTTGGGTGTATACCCAGCAATGGGATAGCTGGATCATATGGTAGTTCTATCTGTAGTTATTTGAGGAAACTCCATACTGTTTTCCGTAATGGCTGCACTAATTTACAGTCTCACCAACAGTGTTGGGGGTTCCCCTTCCTCCACATCCTCGCCAGTATTTGTTATTCTCTGTCTTTTTGATAATAGCCAGTCTAACTGGGGTGAAATGATATCTCGGTGTGGTTTTGATTTGCATTTCCCTGATGCCGAGTGATGTTGAGCATTTTTTCATGTGTCTGTTGGCCATTTGTATAGTTTTATATGAGAAATGTCTATTCAGCTCCTTTGCCCGTTTTTTTAATTGGGTTACTTGTTTCTTACTGTTAAGTTGTTTGAGATCTTTATATATTCTGGATATTAACCCTTGTCAGATGCATAGTTTGCAAATATTTCCTCCCATTCTGTAGGTTGTCCTTTTGCTCTATTAATTGTTTCTTTTGCTGTGCAGAAGATTTTTAGTTTGATATGATCTGATTTGTTTTTTCTTTTGTTGCCTGTGCTTTTGGGGTCATATTCATAAAGTCTTTGCCCAGTCCTAGATCCTGAAGTATTTCCCTTATGTTTTCTTTTAGGACTTTTATAATTTCATGTCTTATATTTAAGTCTTTAATCCATTTTAAGTTGATTTTGATATATGGTGATAGGTATGGGTCTAGTTTCATTTTTCCACATATGGATTTCCAGTTTTCCCAGCACCATTTATTGAAGAGGCAGTCTTTTCCCCAATGTATGTTCTTCTTACCTTTGTCAAAGATTAGTTGGCTGTAAGTATGTAGGTTGATTTCTGGGTTCTCTATTCTGTCCCATTTGTCTGAGTGTCTGTTTTTATGCCACTACCATGCTGTTTTGGTTATTATAGCTTTGTAGTATAGTTTGAGGTCAGGGAGTGTAATGCCTCTGGCTTTGTTTTACTTTTTTTGCTCAGGATTGCTTTGGCTATTCAGGGTCTTTTGTTGTTCCATATTAATGTTAAGATTGTTTTTTCTATTTCTGTAAAGAGTGGCATTGGTATTTTGACAGGGATTGCATTGAATCTGTAGATCGCTTTGGGTAGTATGGACATTTTCACAATGTTAATTCTTCCAATCCAAGAGCATGGAATATCTTTCCATCTTGTGTCCTTTTCAATTTCTTTCAGCAGTGATTTGTAGTTCTCATTGTAGAGATCTTTCATCTCCTTGGTTAAATTGATTCCTGGGCATTTGGAGACTACTTTAAATGGGCTTGCTTTCTTGATTTCTTTTTCTGCTAGTTTGTTACTGGAGTATAAAAATTCTACTGATTTTTGTGTGTTAATTTTATATCCTGCAATATAGTAAACTTCCCCTGTTTAAACTTTCCCTCTTTAAAATCCATTGTGGTTTCTGTCTCATTATTGTACCTAGACTGATACCATAGACCTAAATATAAGAGGTAAAACAAAGAAAAAATTAGAAGAAAGCACAGGAGAAAATCTTTGTGACATTAGATTAGGCAAAGATTTTTTCTTTCTGTCTTTCTTTCTTTTTTTTTTTTTTTTTT
>NW_007726977.1:284988-288134 GCF_000696425.1 Galeopterus variegatus | reverse complement strand
ATTTTTTTTTTTTTTTTTTTTTTTTTTTTTTTTTTTTTTTTTTGCAGCTGGCCAGTAAGGGGATCCAAACCCTTGACCTTGGTGTTATGACACCATGCTCTAACCAAATGAGCTAACCAGCCAGCCTGAAGATTTTTCTATATAGGGAAACTGTGCAGGGACTCAGACAGCAAACACACTGAGAGAAACCTGTCTTTCTGGCCAGAGTACTAGTAAAAAGGGCCCATGGAGCTTGAGAGTGTCAGGGGAATCCCCTATAATGGTTAATTTAGGTGACAACTGGACTGAATTAAAGAATACACAGATAGCTGGTAAAGCATTATTTCTGGATATGTCTGTGAGGTTGTTTCCAGAAGAGATTGGCATTTGAATAAGTGGACTGATTAAGGAAGATCTGCCCTCACCCATTGTGGGCAGGCACCATCCAATCAGCTGAGGGCCCAGATAGAACAAAAAAGGCAGAGGAAAGGCAAACTCTTTCCCTTTTGGGGCTGGGATACCATTCTTCTCCTGCCCTTAGACATCAGAATTCCAAGTACTCCAGCCTTTGGACTCTAGGACTTGCACCAGAAGTCCCCTGGATTCTCAGGTGTTTGGCCTTGGACTCAATTACACCACTGGTCTCCCTCATTCTGAGGTCTTTGGACTTGGACTGAGCCATGCTACTGGCTTCTCTAGTTCTCCAGCTTGCAGATGACATATTGTGGGACTTCTCAGCCTCCATAATTGTGTGAGCCAATTCCCATAATAAATCTCTATCCACACACACACATTTCTATATCTCCTGTTGGTTCTTTCTCTCTGGAGAACCCTAATACATCCTCCTTTATTTTTTTCTTCTCAATTTGTCTCCTGGCTCTGCCCTGAGTCCAGTCCCAGATGCAGAACTATACAGTTGCGGTGGTGCTGGCAGTACTGGAACCTAAATCCCAGAGACAAAACCTGTCTCTCCAGATAGAAGAACCAGGAAAGGGTGCATCTGTTGTAGGAAGAGTGTGGGGAGAATCCCTGTTAATTTTTTTCTCTCTTTTCTCCCACCACTTTGCACTGAGGCAAGTCCAGTTGTGCAGAACTGTGCAATAGTCAGGGGGGCTAAAATCCTGAGAGAACCTCATCTTTCTGGCCAGAGGAACTGGGAAAAGGGACCCCTAGGAACTGGAGAATATGAGGGAAATTTCAGTGAGGAGAGATCCCTGGAGAAGTAAATCCTCTAATTCTATGTATGAACTCATTCCCAAGCTTCACATGTACAAAACAGACATAAAAAATGGCAAGACTTTGACAAATGAAGCACAACATAAACCACCACTCGTACCCTAGGCTAACCCCTGACTGTGCGTGCACAGGGAAGCATGCGCAGCAATGGCTTTAAAAACAGAACTGACTTTAGAGCCGCCACCTACAGAAGGTGAGACATAACTTGTGGTCTAAACCTAACTGGGCTGATTGCTGGATTTTAAAAAAAATCAGTGTTCTCCAGAGGATTTTAATAGGACCCTGACTTTCATAACATAATATTCAAAATGTCCATGATGTAATCCAAAATTACTCAACATATACTAGAGATATCTTAACTATTCTCAAGGGATAAGACAGCCAACAGATGCCAATCCTGACATGACCCAGATGTTGGAATTATCAAAGACTTTAAAGCAGTTATTATAGCCATCCTATAAAAAAGCAAAGTAGGACACTCTTGAAATGAATGGAAAAATAGAAGTTCTCAGGATATATATATAGAAACTACAAAAAAGAACATAATAGAAATTTTAGAACTGAACACTACAATATCTAAAATAGAAAATTTACTGTAATGGGCTCAATGTCAAAATGGAGGTGACAGAAAAGAGTCAGTGAACTTGCAGATAGATGAATTGAAATGCTTTAATCTGAAGAACATAGGAAAAAGACATAAAAAAATGAACAGAGCATCAGGGACTTGTCGACAATATTAAAAGGTATTGCACCTCTGAAAAAGAAGAGAAAGGGATTTGTGCAAAAAAAATTTTTTAAGAAAATGGCTGAACACTACCCAAATTTGGTAAGAGATATAAATACACAAATCCAAGAAGCACAGAAAAACCCAAATAGGGTAAATTAAAAGAAAACTGTCCACACACATCAGAATTAACCTGATGAAAACAAGAGATAATGAAAACTATCTTGAAAGCAGGCAGATAAAAATGACACTACAGAAATTTAACAAATGGCTTATTACAGCATACCTCAATGAAATTGAAAACAGAAGAACAAGGAAAAATCAATGAAACAAAAAACTGGTCATTGGAAAGGCTTAATAAAATGTATAAATTTCTAGCCAGATTAATCAAGAAAAAAAGAGAAGACAAATTACCAATATCAGGAATAAAGAGGTGATATCACTACAGACCTTGCAGACATTAAAAAGATAACAACTCTATGCCCATAAATTTGACATCTTAGATGAAATGAACCAACTCCTTGAAAGATGTAGACTATCAAAACTTACTGAAGAAGTGAGTGGAGTAGCCAGGCTATCTGAGGCATGGGGCACTTCAATGGGAAAACCCTGAGGCAGGCTCTGCAGCTTTGCCTCCGATTTGAGCCTAATCAGCAAGCTGCTCTTTTAGGGTTGGCCATCCTGGATCTTGGGCAACCAGCACTCTTGGCATTGGGGACATACCTTGGTCACTGGAGCCCCATGACCACTGAGATAGCCATTTACCTTCTGGACATCTCCCAGCTCACTGGCTCTCAGGACATCTTCTGATTGTGTCTTAAGAGCTGGAGTCTCCTTGGATTTCACTCTCTTGCAGCCTCTTTAGCCCCTGAAGGAATCCCTAAATCTCCAACATCTTTTCCTAAAGTAAAGACTCTGAGAAGATGCTCCCCTCTCTGGAGAGTTCCTCCAGACCCTCTCCTCTCTGTCCTCTGCCTCTGGGCACTGTTCTGCCATGGCTGGAGTCTGTTGAGACACAAGTCCACTCTGATCCCTTGGATATGTCCTGCCATTATTTGACTTGTATGTAGTGACTCTGGATTACCTCTCTTGTCCCCTTACAGTCCCAATCTGACATGAGTTGTCCATGATGATGGTCTGAGGAGCTAAAGTTTGTCTGTTCTCCTCAAACTGAGGGTCCTCTGTGAGCACATGTCCAATATCTCAG
>NW_007726977.1:280554-284675 GCF_000696425.1 Galeopterus variegatus | reverse complement strand
CTCTGCAGCTTTGCCTCCGATTTGAGCCTAATCAGCAAGCTGCTCTTTTAGGGTTGGCCATCCTGGATCTTGGGCAACCAGCACTCTTGGCATTGGGGACATACCTTGGTCACTGGAGCCCCTTGACCACTGAGATAGCCATTTACCTTCTGGACATCTCCCAGCTCACTGGCTCTCAGGACATGTTCTGATTGTGTCTTAAGAGCTGGAGTCTCCTTGGATTTCACTCTCTCGCAGCCTCTTTAGCCCCTGAAGGAATCCCTAAATCTCCAACATCTTTTCCTAAAGTAAAGACTCCGAGAAGATGCTCCCCTCTTTGGAGAGTTCCTCCAGACCCTCTCCTCTCTGTCCTCTGCCTCTGGGCACTGTTCTGCCATGGCTGGAGTCTGTTGAGACACAAGTCCACTCTGATCCCTTGGATATGTCCTGCCATTATTTGACTTGTAGTGACTCTGGATTACCTCTCTTGTCCCCTTACAGTCCCAATCTGACATGAGTTGTCCATGATGATGGTCTGAGGAGCTAAAGTTTGTCTGCTCTCCTCAGACTGAGGGTCCTCTGTGAGCACATGTCCAATATCTCAGGGCCCTCTGGACTTCCTTGCTAACAGATGAAGGGGCGGGGAAAGGACTGTCTAGGGTGGGGACTGAATTTTTGTGATCAGCTTGTCTCCTGACTTGCCTAAGTGTTTCTTTCAAGGAGCTAAGCAACCTCGGCTTAGCCATCCCTGAAACATAGGTGACTGAGAGAGAAAGATGGACTGAGGAAGGGGCCATGATTGGACCTCTATTACCTTAATAGTTTTATGGGTTCAAGGACCTTGAGAAGTAAGCTTACCTCTGCCACACTCAAAACCATGCCATTGGGGCTTCTTGTGCCTATGTAATGCCTGAATCAAGGAAGGAAAGCTTCCAAGAGGTACTTAGGCAGTTCTTGATTCACTGCGGGTGCCAAATTTCCAGTTTCCAAGCAGCTGTGGGACTCTCCAGGAGGGGGCAATGAATAGTTGTCAGCAAGCCATGAGCAATACACATCTATAGGGACCCTACTCTGATAGATCCACCAACTTCTTGCCCAAGTAAATCTTTAGGGTGTTTTCCAGTTGCTTCCTGTCTAGCTTCTCTCTTGAATACATTGATAAGTCATTTCCTAACATATTCCCAGAGTGACACTCCAAGCCACTTTTTTTCTCCTTCTCAGAGTCAGACCTTAGACTACTCACAGGGTAGCTCTCTAGATAAATTTGGCAGCAGGGGCGGGGGCGGGGTGGAGTGGTGGGGGGCAGTTGGCCCTTCCTCGGACTGTGCTGTAGACTTTTTGCAGTCATTCCCTCCTGGCAATTTGCTGGGCCCCTCACATGGAAGCTTCATGGGTGCCTCAGTGCCATCTGGCTCAGATCTTTCCTTGCTGCTTTGACCCTTACCACAGAGGGCTGTGAAGGTTCATATCTGCCCTTTGGCTGAGAAGTCCCTGCTCATTTTCCCTGAGGCTGTATACATGCCAGGTGGGCTCAGTGTTGGATGTGGCTCTTTTGAAGGTGGTCCCGCTGCCCCCAGATCTCATTGCTGATGGGACATTCTCCCACAGTTGCTGAGGGGACATTCTCCCACAAGTATGAAAACTGGTACCTGGGTCAGAGAGGCCAAGCTATACTGGGGAATATTGGGAGCTGGAGGATTCAACACTCCCTGAGATCTTTGGAACAAAAAAGAGTATAACACCACAAATGTTCCAGCTGCTTCTGCAGCAAGTACCAGTCCAGGCATTGAATTTCCCTTGGGATGAGAAACTGTACCTCATCCTGGGCTCCAGGGAAGGTCGCTCCACAGGACCTACTCTGGGGTGAGAATGAGGGTGGGAGAGAAGACTGAAGACGGGCCTGCAGTAGGAATTGGGATGGGGTCAGGGTTTGAGGTAAGGGTTGGACTGGGCCTTGGGGTGGGGCAGGGGCTGGGGAGGCAGTGCAGATTCTTTAGCCTGAATATAGACTGGGGGCCCTTACAGAATCCATTGAGTAAGACAAAGGGAGACCCTAGTGGGGATCAGGACACTCACTGTCAGAGACCAGGACCGTAGCCTCTAGGGACTCTCTGTGCAGGGAGCACAGACCCCAGAAGAACTGGCTTCATTTCTGCTGCAAATGGTTCCCCCAGGTTTTGGGATTTGGGAGCTGCTGAGGACTGTCCAGCTGCTTTGATTTGTCCACAAGGGTTGGGAGCCTGTGGTGTCCTGCATGTCAGCAAGAGACTCTAAAGTTGATCCAAAATATTTTGGTTGGTAGTCTGTCTCCATTGTTTGGGAAATACCTCTCCTCTGTAATGCAGAAATGCATTCTCTTTGTGACTTGTATCTCCAGGAGCTCCTGGATATCAGGGCGGGGCTTGGAGGGAGGGAGGACAAAGGCAGAGGAGTTGTGGAAGCCAAAGAGGACACGGAGGGAGCAGTGTCTCCCCCAGCCTCCTCAAACAGCAGGAGGTCAGCTTCTATAGTTGCTCTATTGTGATCCTCCCAGCTCAGATCTAGCTGCAAGCTGCCCTCAACAAGAAGTTGGTCCAAATGGCTGCAAAAGACAAGGAGATACAAGCTGTAGCCAGGAGCAGAATGAGGATCAGAGGGCCCAGCAGGCCTGGCAGGAGTCACATTCCCTCACATCGTTGACTTCATGACACTTCCTTTATTCTTCATGCCGGAGCTTTCTTTCATATTCCCTTCCCTACATGCTTCCCTTCCCATGTCAACCCTGGCAGCATTAAGGCCTTGGGATCACATAGGCCATGCTAGAAAGAAGGGTACAGAAAAGGAGAAGAGATTAATCAATACCTGCTTTTCCAAAGAGCGAGCAGGTCCAGTGTCACATGAGCTCCTTTCTGATAAGCTCTCCAAGCTGGGAAACCAGGAGACTCAGTCACATGTGGTGAAGGCAGGAGTAAAGGGATCATAGAGGAGGCTGAGTAAAACAGACCATAGGAGGAGGCTCTTGGGAGACTAGACTCTGAGAGCCCCGAGCTAAGTACACAATGTCAAATGGTCAATGACAACAATTGACAGGGTCAAGTATTTAACAACATTTTATACTTAAAAGTGCTTTCTTATACATTATCCCCTATGATCTTCATAACCATGTTGTGAGGGATACAGGCCAAGTGTAACTCAAGGAGGAATCTGAGTCTCAGGGAAGTTAAACAATTTGTCCAAAATCAGGACTCAAAAGGTTCACCTCCAGATATTCCTTCCACTGCATCTCACGTGGCCGCCTAGTGGGCAAGACCCACTGGTCCTTCCCAGGGATGGGCAGAGAAGGGAACCTGACAAGCTTCCAGGTTCTGATTCCTATCTATGAGCTTCCCCACTGAGAGCTTTGTTTTCTGAGAGGGATGGGCGCTAACAGCTGACATCCTGAGAGACTGTGAACTTGGAACCTTCTGGAAAGGAGAGATTAAGATTAGCCCTTGAGAGCTCTTTGCTGAAGAGGCAGAATCTAACTGCTGTAGAGTGAATGTCTCCTCCCAAATTCATATGTTGAAACCCCCCCCAATGTGATGGTGTTAGGAGGTGGGCCTTTGGGAGGTGATTGGATCATGAGGGAGAAGCCTGTGAGAGTGGGATTGGTGCCCTTATTAGAGACCGCAGAGAGCTCCTTCACCTCTCCCACCATGTGAGGATGCAGCAGGCCTCACCAGATAGTGAATCGGCTGACACCTTGATTTTGGCCTTCCCAGCCTCCAGCACCATGAGCAGCACATTTCTGCTTGTTTATAAGCCACCCACTCTATGGTATTCTGTTATAGCAGCCCAGATGCACTAAGACACTTACCTGTAAAACCTCCCTCTCTCTCCCCTTCTCTCTGCATTGATGCTGAAAGACAAAAGAGGAAAGAGGGTGAAGCTCATTCTCTCCCTTCTCTCTAGGCAGATTGTTATATGCATGAATAGTCTTCCTGAATTGTATTCATGGAGCTCTATGTTACTTCCCTTTTATTCCCTTGTAAGGTGGATAAAAATGTTTCTCTATTTTCTCCTTGTAAAAAACCTCACAAGAAAGAAATCATCAAGATCAGAGCAAAACTTAATGAAATTGAAACCCAAAAAACAATATAAAAGATCAATGAATCAAAAAGTTG
>NW_007726977.1:273767-277203 GCF_000696425.1 Galeopterus variegatus | reverse complement strand
GTTTCGGTAATGGGCCACAATAATCAACCACATTGTATATCGACAAAATAAAATTAAGGAAGAAAAAAAAAATAGAATGAAAAAAAGAAAAACCTCACAAAAGGGCTTTCTGTGTGGGATCCTTCACTGACTTTCTTCAATCAGCAGACCTCTCCTGAGGAAAGGCAAAAGATCTCAGGTAGGATCTCCTCTGTGAGATAGGATTCAGCTCCACGAGGACAGCGCTAGGGCTCCAGCATCTGCAGAAACTTTCAGAGGCTCAGCACTGCTACTTGGTCAGCCCTGACTCCACCCGGATGGAGATGACTGATGGACTCCTCTCTCATTCAGTTTTTCTGAGCTCTCTTTACAATCCAGTCCCAGGCCCCTTATCTACATGGTTGAGAATTTCCCCAAGCCTCTCTACCACATCCAGACAGACGGTCTGTGAGTACTGGACAGAGCCCTAGTCTCGACTCTATTTGTTGCCTGTCCATGAAGATGACATTCTCTTTTTCCCTGGGAGTTTCCATCCCATTTATCTCTCTGGGCTAATATAATTGATTTAGAAAAGTGGGAAGAAGGATAGGAAAAAAAAAGACTCAGTCTCTGCTGGGAGCTGGTCCTCAGTGTCTCCGGGGTGGGGGTGGGGAGATAAAGAATACAGGGTGAATCTATATTTAGTCTAGCAGATTCCACGAAAAAAAAGACTCAGTCTCTGCTGGGAGCTGGTCCTCAGTTTCTCTGGGGTGGGGGTGGGGAGATAAAGAATACAGGGTGAATCTATATTTAGTCTAGCAGATTCCACACCCTCCAGCCCCTTCTAAATCTCTCCGCCCTTCTCTGGGCCTTCCTATTCTCCAACCCTGTCTTTCCATCATGTCAGATATATCCCTAATGCCACTTCCTATTTCTCCCACCTAGAACCTAGATATTAAGCAGGTTCTTTACTTCCTGGAGATCTCAGCATGTACGCCAACAAGTTCACAGCCTTTGAAATGCTGAAGTTCTCCCAGAAAGTTTTGCTCATTTCCAGGCGTTTGCCCTGGAGTCTTCAACTCTAGCTTCCCTGCACAATGCATTTTTGCCCTGCATCAACATAGACATACAATTCATCCCCGCACCCTCCCACACTCCCAGAAGAATCCACTTCCACAAAAAAAGAACAGTGATCAATGCAGCCTTTTCTAAAGATAGTGCTAGAGCGACAGGAGGGGGAGAGGCCCATGGTACACACTGTGGCAAACGACTTAAAAATCCTCTTATTAATTCCTTTTCTCCCTAAGTCCCTTTTGTGCTGCTCCGCCCCCGAGGGCTCTCTGCTTTCTCTCCTTCCCCTGCATGCCCCCCCCTGCCTTGCTGGCTCTTTGCTCGGCTCTCCCAGGCCCCTACCCTTCCCCCAGCGTTCTGATTCTTCTCCCTTATTATACAGAATAACTCACCTCTCCCAAAGCTCTGCCCTAACCTGCACGCCCATAGTGATTTGGAGAGTAAGACAGGGCTTGTTTTTTAGATATTGCAACCTTTTAGGAGAGCAGTTGTAGTTATATATGAAAAGAAATTTTGTTAATTTTGAATCATGCATAAGGTTATTTCTTCTATGAAAGGTTTCTTGAGTTTTCTCATGTACTTTCTACATTTTTAGCAAAATTCCTATTGACATCTCAACATTTTTTTCTTTTAAGATCATGTATTTCATGTAACTATTCAAATTTTTTAATAGAAGAATAAATGCTAGTCAAGAAGCCTGACTGATAAAATATAACGTATATGCCCATGAAGGTAGATTTGTATGAGACTGAGAAAATGTGACCCTGCAGAGCTCAGAGGTATGGGGACAAGAAGCAAAAAGTCCGACAGTAGGTCATCAGGGGTGATGATTACTGGGACTGCTTCTGTCTCTACCCCTTGATTCCCAGACCATCTGTCCTTCCTACTGGGGCACACGCCATATGGGGGCCTCCATAAATACACTACATCTTGAGGGATGGCACCCATCCTTTCAGAGTGCTGCCTCAGAGACAGTGCATCACTTGTGCCTTTAGAAGGGCATTTCAGCATTCAGTGAGGCTGGCTGCCTCTGGGTGCAGTACATGTCATCAGGCCTGAACATCCCACGATCAAGGGATCATTCCTGCACCTTGTTCACTGTGAAGTGGGTCCCCTGGTCAGATGTTATGTTCTGTGGGATTCCACACCTATAGATCAAGCAAGCCTTAAGACCATAGGGGGTCAAAGGTAACAGGATGAGATAGTGGAAATTGTATTGAGAAAATAGAGGGTGACATGTACAATAATAGGCCACATGAATGGTAAAGCAAAGGGCAAGAAAAAGGATGTTGTAGAATCAGAAAGTTAATTCATCTTGTTCTGTCATCTTGGGTGAAAGCTGCTCCTTTCTGAGGTCAGCAGCTTGTTTCAACAACTCGGTTGGAAACTATCCACTTCTAAAGTGTGCAGATTCCAGAGAATTCCTGAGAATCCTCAGTCCGAAGTTTCCCAGTGGAATGGATGTCTTGTAGTTAGGAGAAAGTGATGTATGTCTTTTCAGCTGGCAAATATGCATCCAAAGATCAACACCTTGGAGTTTTACTGCTACATCAGTTGCTAATAGTGTCTGATAAGGTCCTTTCCATTGAGGCTCAAAGGCCGTTTTCCTCTGATGTCTTTTCTAGAAACCATATCTCCATATTTTAGATCAGGCAGAGTCTACTTACAGGGGTGTTTTGGAAATGCAACTTCCTGCTGGAGGTGAAGCTGGGGATACTGTACGTATCTACTGCAGTAAATAGTCACATCTGCTGTAATTGGATAGATTTTAGGATTGGAAGCAATGCCCAAATGCATGGGGCTGTTATTAATTCAGAAAATGAGACAACTTGTGGGTCCTAGAGGAGATTGGTCTTATTGCCATCAAGGTTTGGAAGTGTTAAAAGGAACTTGAGGCTTTGATTCCTGCCCAGATCCCATCTCTCCAGTGTGATATTGGCAGGTAGGACAGGCATTAGAAACATTCTCAGCAATACCTTAAAACTACCCTCACCTATGTTGGTTCAATATCATTGCCAATTTATCTCTGCTGTTGTGGGTCAGATCATGAGCATTTTGCTAGTGTCCACTTTTATTGTAGTTATCTCCCTAGGTAATAGTAAAACATCTCAAAGTTTTTAAAATTGCCATCCATTTTATAGGGTTTCCTGTAAAGGTCAGGAAATCCCTGTTTCCAAAGTATGTTAATGTCTTAGACTAACTCAACGTTATATCCACGATTGATATAAATATTTGTTTTATTTTCTGTTAGCTAGCAGGTCTGGGGGTGGACAATTAATTTAGCCATATGAGCTGATGTAATATCTGTAACAAGGTTATATTTCAAGGGTAAGTGCAAGTCTGTGATGGCATCGCCTGCATGACAATTTTTAAGTATGTATCATCAGCAAACACAGCTAAATTAAGA
>NW_007726977.1:249618-273208 GCF_000696425.1 Galeopterus variegatus | reverse complement strand
ATTTTATAGGGTTTCCTGTAAAGGTCAGGAAATCCCTGTTTCCAAAGTATGTTAATGTCTTAGACTAACTCAACGTTATATCCACGATTGATATAAATATTTGTTTTATTTTCTGTTAGCTAGCAGGTCTGGGGGTGGACAATTAATTTAGCCATATGAGCTGATGTAATATCTGTAACAAGGTTATATTTCAAGGGTAAGTGCAAGTCTGTGATGGCATCGCCTGCATGACAATTTTTAAGTATGTATCATCAGCAAACACAGCTAAATTAAGATGTTAAGGGGAGTCTCCAGAGGTCTGTGAAGGGTATGAATAGTTCCCTAAGGGAAGTAAGCAACCACCGGCTTCTCCTTCAGGTGAGGGAGGGAGGGGCTAGTGTGGAATGCTACAGCAATGTACAGTCAAAGGTGAGGGGAAAGCAACAAGGACTTTGCCAAAAAGTGCCAATATCTGTACAGCATAAGGAACCATTAAATGGAGACCTTGGAGCTAAATCAACTGAAGTTTTCACCTGTTTTCTGTTGCTTCTGTAGCTCTCAGACAAGGTGGCTAAGCCTTGGCTACTGAAGCTAACACAAGACTGAAATAAGCAATAGTCCTTTGATGATTCCCATGCAATCGAATCAGTATCTCAGGTGTTCGTTCAGACTTCTCATGAACAAAAGGGAAAAAGGACTTGTGGATCTAGAATCCCGGAAAAATAAAATCTTTTGTAGACAGTTATTGTACCTGTCTTCATGCTTCAACATAAATATTTAACTTGAAAAGTATATGATTGAAAAATATTCGTATTGACGTATTTAGCTTATGTGTCTAGGAAGATAAGTTATATTTTTAATTTGTTATTTTTGTACTAAGTTTGATAAACAAAAGAGCTCTCATAACAGTTATGAGTATAATTTGAAATATTCTAAACAAACCTAATTATTCCTTTTGTCCTTCCTTTTATAAGAGGTACAGGAGCAAATCTTCATGTTAACTGTGGCTATTTCAGAAAGCCAAATATTGTTTAAATATAAAAACTTTTTATTCATTTTATTATTTTGAATTTGGGACCTGAGTTTGGGAAAGGCAACATTGACAAAAGATTGTTAGACACAAGACATAAGTCATAAGTGTCTAAAGCTAAGGCAGGCAACGTTGTAACAACACAGAAGGAAGGAACAATGATTATTAGAAATGTAACTAAAGATGTTAAAAAGCACCAAGAGTTAAAAGAATATTTGGTGACAAAAAAAAAAGAAAGTTTATAATATGGGTATAAAATATTTTAATAATTTTACATAAAAATTACATAATAATGTGCAATAAAGGATTTATTAATATCCTTTTATATGCATGTATATAGATATATGAAGTTATATAAATATACAAATGACTAATAAATCCGAAGTTTATGTCTATTACTTTAAAATACAATTAAAGGACTGGCTCATGGCTCATTTGGGAGAGCGTGGTGCTGACAACACCAAGTCAGGGGTGAAGATCCTCTTACCGGTCATCTTTAAAAAAAATAAATACAATTAAAATATCTGTATATTAAATAAGACAAGAAACATATTAGATTAAATTTACTAGGTGAATAAGCTGAAACAATTTTTACAAATAGACAATCATATTCGTTATGCCGCATACATGTTTGTATTTATCTGTAATTATTTTCCTTAAAATAGTCAACCATTTATAGTAAACATATTAGATTAAATTTACTAGGTGAATAAGCTGAAACAATTTTTACAAATAGACAATCATATTCGTTATACCGCATACATGTTTGTATTTATCTGTAATTATTTTCCTTAAAATAGTCAACCATTTATAGTAATTATCATCTTTAACCAAAGTAACTGACTTTTTCCAGACACAAGAGAAAATTAGAGGACAGAAAACCAAGGACTGTTTAGCTGTTGTTCTTTCTACAAACATTCAGCAGTCCTTTCATTTTACTTTAACATATTTGAGGTGGCAATTATAAATATATATATGTATATATAATTATATATACATATATATATAAAATGTCATCCAAAAGCATTTTCATGCTTTGTTAATCTATCTCCATCCTAGAAAATAAAGATAAATACTGACTTTAGTGGACAATGTTTTGTATCTGCTTCTTACTTAGAAACTGTTCAGGCATCCAGTAATTATTATTTTTTAAAGATAATTTATTATACATATATATGGGGTGCAAAGTTGACTTTCAATAGTTGTGTACAATGTGTGATGGTAAGATCAGGATAGTCAGCTTATTCATCACAATATATAATCATTCTTTGTGTCCATTGACCAGTATCTCATTAACCCCCTTCCCTCCCCTTTTCCACCTCTAGTAATCACGGTTCTTTACTCTCCTTCTAAAAGTTCAACATATTGTGATTGTTGTTTCTTTCTTTCTCTCTCTCTGTCTCTCTTTATGGTTTCTAATAATTATTAACTAACTTAATTTGTCCAAACGTTTAAATTTACTTAAGATCTGGAAATCACAGTTTTGGCTAATTCATTAATCCTTATAAATTGCAGCACTGCAAGAATTTCATAAAATTAAACCCTTGAAAAAGACATCTGTTATTACCATTCCATCTAGTTGAATACAATTATATATAAATTGTAAGCAACTTTAAACAAGTTTTGGGAACAGCTGTAACTTAACTCATAAAACCAATGTAGGTAATTTAGAATATTTAAATCATGAGAAATTTAATCCTGGTTTTATGCTCACCAAAATTCGTGCTGACATTTTTATATGGTAAACTAATTCTTAAGCCACTAAAACTCTTCTTTATCTTGGAATTAAGGTCTTTTTTTTTTTTTTGCTTATTTTGTAAGCATAGTAAAAGAGACTATTATGAAAATATACTTTTCAGTGTCCATATAAAAGAAATAAAAACAATTTAATAACTTTTTTCTTTCTTTTAGACATTCCTGACTGTTTATCTGAACTTGATATTCCTAGAGTGTGCATATAATGATTGAACGACTTTTTGATCAATTAATCTTTAAAAGGTCTTAAGAAAAGGAAAGAGAGAGAGAGTGAGAGGAGGAATGGGGGGAAAAGAGACAGAGAGACAGGGAGCTAGCTTCAGACTATTAGACAGACAAAGAATCTATCACAGTAGAGGCTAATTATGATTCCTTTTCAAGGCAAGGGAAGAAAGCGACTTTTTGATCAATTAATCTTTAAAAGGTCTTAAGAAAGGGAAAGAGAGAGAGAGTGAGAGGAGGAATGGGGGGAAAAGAGACAGAGAGACAGGGAGCTAGCTTCAGACTATTAGACAAAGAATCTATCACAGTAGAGGCTAATTATGATTCCTTTTCAAGGCAAGGGAAGAAAGTTTACCTGTAGAAAACCCATTTTGACATGTACACAAATAAACAAGGACTATATCTGGTTTAGACAATACTCAAGTCCTTGACCATGTTATCAAACACTATAATTAAAATGCTAACACTTATTAATCCTTTGGAGTATGAAAAAGAGAAAGGTACTTCTTACATTAAACAAAATGATCTTTTTTTTAAAAAAAAAAAACAAGACAATTTCCTTATGAGGATTTCTCTCCTTTTTCTTCTAAGCTACCTTTCAAATGAACAACATTGTTCATATCAAAAATTCCCCAAAGTGGAAAACTGAAGATTGCAACTAGACCGCTATCTCTCACCATACACATAAGTCAACTCCAAATGTATTAAAGACCTAAATTTAAGACCTGAAACTATGAACTTACTAGAAGAGAACATCCGCTACATGAAATTGGACTGGGCAGCACTTTTTTGAACAGGACTACAAAGGCATAGGCCACTAACGCAAAAATAGACAAATGGGACTGCATCAAACTAAAAAGCTTCTGTATAGCAAGGGACACTATCAGCAAATTGAAGAGACAACCTGCAGAATGGGAGAAAGTGTGTGCAGACTACACATCAGACAAGGGGCTCATATCCAGAAAATATATGGAACTCAAACAATTCAACAGCATAAAAACAAATAACCAATTAAAAAATGGGCAAAGGACCTAAACAGACATTTCTCAAAAGAAGACAAACAAATAGCCAACAGGCACATGAAAAAATACTCAACATCACTCATCAGGGAAATGCAAATTAAAACCATAATGAGATATCTCACCCCAGTTAGAATCGCTATTATCAGAAAGACAGAAAATAACACATGCTGGTGATGTGGAGAAAAGGAAACTCTCATAAATTGTTGGTAAGAATGTAAAGTAGTACAGCCATCATAAAAAACAGTATGGAGGCTCCTCAAAAAAACTAAAAATAAAACTACCTTATGACCCAGCAATCCCACTACTGGGTATATGCCCAAAGCAAATGAAATCAATATATTGAATAGACACCTGCACTGTCACGTTTATTGCAGCACTGCTTACAATAGGCAAGAGATGCAATCAACTTAAATGCCCATTAATGGATGAATGAATTTAAAAACTGCTGTGTGTATCTGTAGAATGGAATACTATTCAGCTATTTTTAAAAAATGAAATCCTGTCATTTGCAACAACATGATTGAAACTGGAGACCATCAGGTTAAGTGAAGTAAACCAGGCACAGAATGACAGATACCACATGATCTCAGTCAAATATGGAATCTAAATAAAGTGTTTCTCATAGAACTAGAGAGTAGAATAATGGTTACCAGAGGCCAGGAAGGAAAGCGGGGTTGGGGAAGGGCAGGAGGTAGATTAATGGCTACAAAGTTACAGGTAGCTAGGAAGAGTAAGTTCCCTAGTTCTAGGCTGACTAGATAACATTATATTGTATGTTTCTAAACAGCTAGAAAAGAGGATCTTGAATGTAATCACCACAAAGAAAAAATAAATGTTTAAGTGACAGAAATGCAATCCACCCCAAGTGAATCATTGTACAATATGTGCATGCATTGAAACAACACACTGCATCCCACAAATACGTACAATTAAAAAAAAGTTCACCAAAGAGGGTGTTGCAACTGCAAATTGTCTTTGGGTAGAGCTCCAAATTGTGCTAGTTAGAGAGAGAGCATACAAATTAGCGTTTCAGTGAGTAACTATGAAAGAAGCAGGTGTTTGGCCTGGAGGAGGTGCAGTTTGGGATTAATAAGACCCCGTGAGAATGCCAATGGTCTGTAAGGATGGTGCTTGTGCCAACGTGTGCCCTGGAACTTGGCCTAAAGTCGTTGGTCTCTGACAAGAGCTGAAAGACCTCTTGATTCTGGGTAGACAGGTAGTAGTCCTGCAGAAATAAGTATGTTAAACTGAACCGACTTGATGGGAGGAACTCTCCACAGGGCTTGCTTTCCAAAGAAAAGTATTGTGTAGAGGAAGAAAAGGATAAATAAACCTACCTAGGCTTGTCCGAAAAGTAACTCAGAGCGAGGCTCGTGAATGGAAATATAGTGCCTTTTAAACACATTCTGTTTAAAAGGTTGTAACAAATACGGATGACTTAAAAGGAAAAAACCAAAACCAAAACACAAACAAAAGAAGACCAATTAGTCCCCAAGGACTTGAAGATAAGATCGAGGAAAAAGTCCTTNGGAGGGACATGCTGAGTCTTTGCCTGCAGTGTCCCTCCTTGCCTGTCCTCCTGCTGCACGTGTTTCTTCTTCTAGACAAACTCTCAGGGCATTAGACAAGCCACCAGCCATAGAAACAGGTGTAAGAGGTCAGAAAGCAAGGTCACCGAGAGATAATACACAACTTCAGACAACCAAAAAGTCACAGAGGACTGTGTAAGTAGTGTGCAGTGTTGTAACAAGGAGGGTTCTCTCTCCTCTCTCCCACAACTTTGTGTTTCTTTGCAGTCAATAGTTTTCTCATTCTTTTTTTTTTTTTTTTTTGACCCCGGTAAGGGGATCGCAACCCTTCGCACGGTGTGTTCTGCACCACGCTCAGCCAGTGAGCGCACCGGCCATGCCTATGTAGGATCCGAACCCACGGCCTCGGCGCTATCAGCGCCACACTCTCCCGGGTGAGCCACGGGGCCGGCTCAATAGTTTTCTCATTTTTTTATTTACTTTGTTTCCAATAAACCTACAGTCTCTCAAGCCTGCTTGCGACATAGTCAAAAATCATCAAATAACCATTTACTTTTTCTCCCCAGAAATCCATGCTCAAAACAAACAAAAATAATAAAACAAAACATAAGGGAATAGCTGTACACATTGTTAGAAACTTGAAATCTGAATGTAAGTGCTTTCAAATGTCAAAGAGAAAGCAGACCTTGCCACCCATTTAAAATAAGTGTTTGGGATTCCAGTTAAACGTGATGGACCCAACACACTTGTTTTTCTTCTTTCCCTCCCAACTTTCCACTGAAAGTAAAATAATTAAAGCCTAAACTCTGTGGATGATTAGAAGGGCAGAGAGTACAACAAATACAGTGAGATGTCAACACACTTTGGGAAGATGGGAATCAGAGGGAGGAAAGGTAACTGCCCGAGCCGACCTCTGAACTCCACCAACCTAAGCATCTGCAGAGAGGGCAGGGGGAGGTGAGCCAGTTTGCCCTACGAACCCCAGGAGACTCGGGACTTGAACTCATCAAATTCAGCAAGAAAGTGGGTATGAGCCATGGTGCTGGAAACGTGAGGATTGGTTAAAAGTCTGGGTAATTCCCACCCACATTAAATTACTTTCCTCCTCTGTACCTCATCCACATCCCTCTACCACTGTCTGGAAAAATTGAGCTCAGGAGCATTTGAACTAGGGAGTCCAAGCACAGCAGACTGGGGTGAAATGCAGGAATGAACTGAAAGTTGGCACACGAGGGGTAGAACGTCCCTCTCAAGGCCCTCACCCTGGCAACCACTGTTGCCGCCTCTTGTGCCAGGAATTATATCAGCTAGACTCATAACCCCAGGCAGGAGATTGCAGCATCCTGCTCTGGGAAAAGTGAAGGTTTCTAGGGGGAAGATCTCCAGCTATTAACATGTGAGAGTCTTCCCACAAAATTCAACTCTTTCTGCAGTGAAATGCCACACCTACCCCCAGACCCTCCCATTTAAGGCCTTACTCTTAAACATAACCAGAAAGCCAAAGATCACCGGACATTTAAGAAAAGTGTTATGCAGTCATAGTATATAGTCACTGAACACTGATTTAACAAAAATTGTGATATAACTCTATTAGGAGGGTAGGTGTAGTGGTGAAAGCCAAATTCTCATTGTCCATATTGAGGAGTCAATATAATGTCTAAAATTAATAAATCAAGAAATATTGAGGGAAAACTTTTACTTAAAAATATGGAGGTGAACAATACAAGAAACAGCTAAAAGTGTTTGAAGTAATAACCTCTGGGAAGGAGACTTACAGCAGAAGAAGGTGGAAGACAAGAGACTGCTCTTTTTTGTGAAAAGATTTGTTGTACTAATCTGCTTTTAAAAATTGACATGTAATTCACGTACTGTAAAATTCATGAAAGTGTACAATTCAGTGGTTTTAAGTATATTTACAGTTTTGCAACCATCACTACTGAGCGTGGTGCTGACAACACCAAGTCAAGGGTTAAGATCCCCTTACCGCTCATCTTTTAAGAAAAAAAAATAAATAAATAAAAAAGCTCTTTTTTGTGAAAAGATTTGTTGTACTAATCTGCTTTTAAAAATTGACATGTAATTCACGTACTGTAAAATTCATGAAAGTGTACAATTCAGTGGTTTTAAGTATATTTACAGTTTTGCAACCATCACTACTGCTGATTCCAGAACATTTTTATCATCCCATAATGAAATCCTGTACCCATTAGCAGCTAGTCCTCATTTCACCCCCCTGCCCCACCGTAGCCCCTTAGAACCACTAATCTCTCCATCTCTGTGGATTTGCCTATTTTGTATTTTTCATATAAACAGAATCATATGATGTGTGTGGCCTTTTGTGTCTGGCTTCTTTCACTTAGCCTAATGTTTTCAAGGTTCTTCCATGTCATAGTATATATTATTACTTTGTTCCTTTTTATGGCTGAGTAATATTCCATTATATAGATATAACACATTTTGTTTATTCATCTATTGATGGACATTTAGATTGTTTCTACTTTTTGGCTATTGTGATTAATGCTGCTATGAAAGTTCATGTACAAGTATTTGTGTGAACATATGCTTTTGATTCTCTTGGGTGTATACATAGGAATGGAATTGCTGGGTCATTTGCTAATTCTGCTTAATTTTTTGAGGAACTGCCAATCTGTTTTCCGCACTGGCTGCACCATTTTGCATTACTACCAACAGTACACAAGGGCTCCAAATTCTTATTGTGGTTTTGACTTGCATTCCCCTAGAGACTAATGATGATTGGCCACATGAACATCTTCTTTGGAGAAATATCTAATCAAGTCCTTTACTCATTTTTTAATTGAATTGTCTTTTTATTGTTCAATTTTAAGGGTTTTAAACATATATTTATATGTTCTGGATACTAAATCCTCATCATGAATGACTTGCACATATTTTCTCCTATTCTGTGGGCTACCTTTTTACTCTCTTGATAGTGTCTTTTGACACACAAAAGTTTTTAATTTTGATAAAGTCTAATTTATCTATTTTTCTCTTTTGTCACTCACTGTGTTTTTGGTGTTATATGTAAGAAACTGCTGACTAATCCAATGTCATGAAGATGTACATCTATGTTTTCTTCTATCTAAGTTTTATAGCTTTAGGTCTTAAGTTAGATCTTTATTCTGTTTTCAGTAAATTTTAGTATGTGAAGTGGGGTAGGGATCTAAATTCATTCTTTCACATGTGGATATCCAGTTGTCTCAGCGCTATTTGTTGAAGAGACAATTCTTTCCCCATTGAATGTCTTGGTACCCTTGTTGGAAATCAATTGACTATTGATGTATGGGGTTTCCCCCCAAAACTCTTAATTCCACTTCATTGATCTATATGTCTATCCTTATATCGGTACTACACTGTTTTCATTACTATAGCCTTGTAGTAGGTTTTGAAATTGGGAAGTGTGAGTCCCCCAGCTTTTTTCTTCCTTTTCAAGATTGTTTTAGTGTTCTGGGTCTCTTGCAATTCACATGAATTTAAGGATTGGATTTTCCATTTCTGTAAAAGTGGCACTCACAAAATTAATAGGGTTTGTGTTGAATCTGTAGATCATTTTGGGAAGTATTGCCATCTTAACAATATTGTCTTTTAATCTATGAACACAGGTTATCTTTCTATCTATTTAGGTCTTAATTTCTTTTGAGAATATTTTGTAGATTTAAGTGTACAAGTCTTGCACTTCTTTGGTTAAATTTATTCCTAAGTATTTTATTCTTTTCCATGCAACTGTAAATTAAATTGTTCTCAATTTTATTTTTTAATTATTCATAATTGGTTTTTGAAACAATGCCTTCACATTATTCTGATAAAAAATAAAAGTTAATTACTCCTGGGGATATATCCAGAGGATTTGAAAACATCAAGTCGAAGGGATACTTGCTCTCCAGTGTTTATTACAGCTCTATTTACAATAGCTAGGCAATGGAACCAACCTAAATGTCCATCGATGGATGACTGGATAAGGAAATTGGGGTATATATACACAATGGAATACTACTCAGCCATAAAAAAGAATGAAACTCTACTATTTGCAGCAACATGGATGAGGCTGGAGAAAATTATTCTAAGTGAAACAACCCAGGTACAGAAAGAGAAATACTGCATGTTCTCACTCATAACTGGGAGCTGAATCCATAAATAAACAAATGAACAATAAAGAGAGACAGAGAGAAAGAAAGAAACAAACATCAGTCACAGTAATACATTGAACTTTTAGAAAACTAGAGGTGGAAAAGGGAAGGGGAGGGAGGGGGGGCTAATGAGAAATGGGTCAATGGACACAAAGAATGATTGCATATTGTAATGATGAATAAGCTAACTATATCTAATGAGAAATGGGTCAATGTACACAAAGAATGATTGCATATTGTAATGATGAATAAGCTAACTATATTGATCTAACCACCACACATTCTACACAATTACTGAAAATCAACGTTGTACCCCACATGTATGTGTAATTAAAAATTAAAAAATTAAAAAAAAATTTTAATTAAAAAATAAAAATAGAAATAACCAAGGAAAAAAGGTGTTTGGCAGAGGCTTTATATAAAATCTGCAAATAAGCCTGATACAGAATCCCACTTAACAAGAAAATTATATGAGATTTTCATTTCCTATAGTTTAATAGGACTGGATATTCTAGCCCTTCCACTGCAAAACACCCAAATGATGAATAAATTAGAGCAACATAATTTTAAATGCATTGATGAGCTCATAAGAAAATAAAGGAAGTCCTTTTCACAATGCTAAGGGAAAATGTTTGTTTAAATTATGTACCAAGTTAAACCACATTTCAAGAATGAGGAATAGATGCTGGGAAGATGGAAATAAATGGCAGAAATTTTGAACATTTTAATAGCAAAAACAAACTCCATGCACAACATTTTACAGCAAAACTAGGTGGCAAGATATTATCGTGAACCCCAAAATATCAAAGATGAAAACAAAAGGCAGTGAGGTGGACAAAATGAGAGAATAGAAGACTAGGGGATCATTCTAAGGGACTGTACAATCAACTATTCAGAGATCCAGAGAGAACAGAGGTGATGGTGAGGTACCATGGAAACTGTCCCAGAACTGAAGGATATGAGTCTCCAAAATGAAAGGTTTTATCAAGTGCTTTGTACAACAGATAGGGAAGGCTTACATTGAGATACATCACTGTGAAATTATACAGCACAGGGAAATAAAGAAAATCCTAAAATCTTACAGAGAAAAACAGGTTTCAGAAAGGATTGGAAATAAAAAATAGCATCATTTCTAGAAGGCAATGGAACTATACCACTAAAGTTCAGAGAATTATTTTCAACCTAGACTTCAATACCCAATCAACTTATCAATGAAGTGTGAAGATAGAAAAAGGCATTTTCAGATATGCAAAGTGTATTAGTTAGGATATAGGTTTTGCACAAGCGCGCATGTGTGGGTGAGCAAGAGAAAGAGAAAAACAGAGAGACAGAGAGAGAGATTAACTCTTAAGGGAAACAAAATTATACAAGAAAGGGAACTTACATATATTTATTACTTGGTTTATCAGAAAACAAATTTTATGCGTCATAATATAGTAAACACTAAATAATCGTGAATTGTGATATAACTATACTGGTAGACTGTTGTGGGGGCTAAAATGGAGAGAAGCAGGTCCAGAAGCAAATCCTTATCTTCCACAGTAGGAACTCAAAACACGTCTTCTAAAATAAAATAAAAAAATTAAATTTTAATTGTGATAAAGACTGCTGTACCTATGTAATATCTTTCTCCCCTTCTTATTTACTAACAGAACACTGATTTTATTTGGGGTTGCAGAGTGCTCATCTAAAAACTACCTTTTTTAACCTTCCCTGCAGTGGGAGTGGCCTTGTGACACAGTTCTAGCCATTGAAATGCAAGCAGAGGTCCCTGGGGGTGACATGGAAGTGTAAGCAGAGTCAAGAGGGGTGACCCAGCTGGCACTCTCCTTTTATACCCTTTTCCCCCCCTCCACTTGTTCCTGCCTGAAATGCAGACATATATGGCTGGAGCTCTGGCAACTATATGGAAAGACTGAGACAGGTGGAGGTCACACTGTGAAAATGACAGCTGTAAAAGGGAAAGCTATAAGGAGCTTGGCCCATTTGACATCATGGAGTGAAAATAGTAACTCTGAACTTCTTTTGATGTCAGAGAAAATAACACTCTAATGTTTAAGCACCATCTTCAGATTTCTATTACTGGTGCATTTCCTAATTGATTATATATGGATATATATAATCATTAGAGTAAGCTAACTTCTATAACAAGTAGATGCCAAAATGTATAATGGCTCAAACATAATAGAAGTTTGTTTCTTTTTCTCATAATAGTACCGGGTGGGTAGGCATACATTCTCACCAAAGTCTCCCTGGGCATCGTCTCCTTTCTGGGTAGCCATAAGGAGAGCCACCATAGAGGAGCACAGGGTGGTTTTTAGGGGCCAGGCTTAGATGTGGCAGTCAGCACTTCTGCTCACATTTCTTGGTTAGAAGTCAGTCACACACTGACATCTGACTACAGGGCTGGGGGCCTGGCAGGAGGTTGGGGAGACAGGAGAAGGTGTGAGAAACGAGGTCTAACTGTACACCCAGGAGAAAGAAGAGAGCTTGGATTGTGGAGAGCCACTGGTAGTCTCTGACACAGCATGTGGTTTAGAAATATGGAGGCAACAAACTTAAGGGGAGTTTAAAAAGTTGGAAGTTGCTACCTCTGGAGAACAGGACTGAGGGGTAAAGCAGGAAAGGCCAGAGAATCACTGGCTTTTGTTAAAAGAAGTCTTTTACTACTATTTTATTTTTTAAGCTATTTATAAATATTACCTTGCAAAAAACCAAAAAACTGCCAAATTAATTTATAAAAATAAAGCAAAAAATAAAAATAAAAATGTTCAGCCATGTTTCCTTCTAGCATGCCTGTCTGTTCCATCAATATCCCCAAGGGTGGGGGCCATTTCTTAAAAGACCCATCTTCCCTTTTCTTCTCCAGGGATCCGTACAGGGACAGGAATGGGTAAACATTCAGAAAGAAAATGTTGAACAGTATGGCATTATGCCCACTGTGCTTGCAATGGGCTCGCTCTCATCCAACAGCCGCTCATTCTTCCCACGTGTCCAGCCTGGCGGATCTGTGCTGTAGCATGCACTGTTTCAGTCCTGAGAGACTGGCCAGATTCCAGGGCCCTTGTACTCACTGCCTGATGAAGCCAGAGGAATGCCTGCAGCAGATGAGCACATTCCCATCCAGTGTGCAAATGGTAATGAAATCACTGCAGCTTCCTGTGGGGAGTAGAACGCCATGACCCATACCCAACAGGAAGATGCTGGCGGGTGCATCAATAGAAACGGATTTTTGAGTATGCAGAGTCCTTGCATTTTGCTCTATCCAGGGTCATTACCACTGGAGTACAGCTTTATTTTTTCCTTTGACTTCCGACCTTTTGAGATTGCATTTGTAAGGAAAGGTGTTCTCATATGCTTACTTGCTCAACGGTGAAATGGGCTGCCGTGGGAAATTGTGAGTTCCCTGCCTGAGATGCCAGATAATTAATTGGCAGGGATGTTGTGGAGGTGGGGAGGAGGACTCCAACCCCAAGCTGCTATGAGTCTTTGGTGCCCATTGTCCCAAGGATGCCACCAGAGGTACGCAATCTGATGCGGATTTTGCAACGCAGCTTCTGAGGAGAGAAACTGGAGAAAACTGTGGCTGGAGAGATGGACCCTAGGCTGTGGCGGCTGCTGCTGGGGCTGGGAGGGCCTGACTCACGCTTCACTGCCCCTGCCAGCATTGCAGAGGCAAGCGATGTTGTCTCTGGTTCTTCTTCCTCCGCTCATCCCCTCCGGGCAGGCGTCTAGTCTTCAGCCCTCCTCTCATTCATTCCACACAACCCCCCTGGGGAATCTCACCATACCCCTGCCTTCAACCCCCAGCTCTGTGACAACTCTTCACTCCGTGTCTGCAGCCTTGACCTCATCCTTAAGCAACAGACTCATATAGCTAACAGTTTATTGGACGTCTCCACCTGGTTGTCAAACATGATGTCTCCCAAGCTGGGATGTTTTCTCCTGCCTTCAGATCTGACATCCCTCCCCCAGCCAGCCACCCCATACAGAAACTTTCCTTCATCTCCCTCTTAAGTCCACATCTACCTTGTGTCCAAGTCTTAACATATTTCACCACTATGGTGCCTCTTTTTCTCAGCTTTTCTCGTTCCAACTCTATTACCACTGATTCCATTACCCTTGAGCTTTAGAGCCCAGCCTAGTGACTGGTCCCTTTGTCCCAGCTTGCTCTTCTCCAGCCACCATGCTCCATGCAGCTGCCAGAGTGAGTGTACTTCACTCACCAGGTGGTCACTCTCCTCCAAACAAACAAGCATAAAATGTGAAGAGACTGACAATATCAAGTGTTGAGAAGGATATAGAGCAACCAGAACTCCTACGCATTCCCGGTGGGTGTGTAAATGGGTAACACAACTTTGGAAAACTAGTAGCGTCTACTCAAGTGCTTATGTGCATACCTTGTGACCCCCACAACTCCACTCCTAGATATGTGCCCAACAGATACACACCCAGATGAGTACCAAAAGGCATGTACAAGACGGTTCACAGCTCAAACTGGAAACCGCCCAATGCCCATCAACAATCGTGGTGCATATGTAGAAAAGGATATTATACAGCAATGAGAAAGAACAAACTGTGTTTATGTACAGCAACATGGATGAGTCTCACAGATATGTTGAGTCAAAGAAGCCACACACAAGAAAAGAGGGAAAACTAATTTATGGTGTTAATCAGGATAGTAGTTTCTCTTGTGTGTAGGTAGTTCCTGAAAGGGGGCCAAAGTGGATCTCTGAAGTTTTAGTAATGATTTGTTATCTGGGTGCTATTTACATAGGTGTGTTTAGTTTGTGAAAAAATTTTCACTCTTCTGTATGTATGTTATACTTTAATAAAAAGTTTACTAAGGCCCGCCCGGTGGCGCACTGGAGAGTGCGCCGCTTGGGAGTGCGGCGGCGCTCCCACCAAGGGTTCGGATCCCATGTGGAGACCGGTTCCCGCTCACTGGCTGAGCGTGGTGCGGGCACAGCACCGAGGGTTGCGATCCCGTTGCCGGTCCCCGGTGTGGGCCGACACCAAGGGTTGCGATCCCGTTACCGGTCAGTAAAAAAAAAAAGAAAAGTTTACTAAAACCCACTTACCCACACATATACACCAAAATAAAATCTCTTCTGTGGTTCCTTGTACCCCGTACCAAACCCTAGCAGCGCACCTAAGGCTCTCAGTGATGTCGCAGTCCACCGGGCCACCTCCTTCCCACCTGTGGCATGTGGGCCATCCACTAGGCCTCTCCCATTCTCCTCATATGTCTCTGTGCCCTTGCTTTTGCTCCGTGCCCTTCGGCCTGGGATTCCTCTCTCTATCTGGCTCTGTCTGAAGATGCCACCTCCTCTATGAGGCCTTTCCTGATTTCTCGACCAGACACATCTCTGCCTGTTATGTTCCCGGGGCCTGCTGCTTGTCCCTCTCTCACGGCTCTTGCTACTCTCTGCTCGCATGTGTGGCTTGCATGTGAGTCTCTCTGTTTGGCTGAAGGTAAACCTTTGAGGTGGTAGGAACGGTGTCTCATTCATCCTTGTAAAACCTCCTGGGGCCAATGCTGTGCCTGGTAGAGTACTTGAGCTAGCAAATGTTTGACAAATGATTGAAAGTGTGCCCTGAGTTAAGCTGTAGACTGTACTGCCAGAAAGCCAAGACACGCAGCATGCCTGCAAAATAGCTTTTGCCAAGAGCCAAGTCGCTTTGGAGGTAAACACCTCCTGCAGTCCTTTATTGGCTGCTGACAGCCAGGTATAGATGTAAATGTGTAGTGCAGCATTGTGGGCGTGTCCAATTAGACTTGGTGAGATGGAGCAGCCCTGCTAACATGAATAAGCCGTGCAAATATGCAGTTAATGACCATGTCGCTCCATGTCAATTCTTAATCCCAGATAATTAGCAGATAGATAATTGGTGGAAGAATGGGAGGTGCTGATGGATGTCCCATCACTTGGGTGAAGCTAATGATCCTCTATGGATTAAGACCCACCCTCTGTAAGTGTTGATGGCTTCTATTTGAAATGCTCCTTTTGAAAGGGCCTAGATCCAAAAAGAGGTGTCAGGAACTCCAGAGCCGGGCGTAGGCATCAGGACTAATTCTCTGGGCTGCTTCCATGGAAGGTGGGAGGATGGGTCCCACTGCTGCCAGCCTAGTGCAGGCAGCTCAGAGTTAGGTACTGCTCCTGACTTGCTGGATAATCCCGAGTAGGTTCCTTCCCTTTTCTTGGTTTTTCCACTTGTCTAATGGCAAAGGGTGGGAAGATTGGGGTGTGCATGCTAATTTGAGAATCCATTTAGAAAAGAGTTTTCCTTATCTGCCCCCACTTAACTACACTGAAGGTATATCATTTACTGCTGTTGAAATGATTTAGGTGGTTTAGCTGGCCTGGATGATAGGGTGCTGTGGAGGGGACATTCTGGGGGTGAAGCAGACATCTGAGATGTGAGCTGGAAGTCCTTACGTGACCCGAGGCAGGGCCAGCTATCTGTCCACCAAGATGGGTGCCCCTGGTTCCACAGTGTTGAGCCATCACTGCTAAGCCACTGCTCAGCCAGTGACTCCGTTGCCCAGGCCCCTTTGCACTGAGTGGGAGCCTCGGCAGTGGTTCTCGCCAATGGAAGGTGAGTGTGTGAGGTGTGTCATGCCTGGGCCTAGCCCTGAAAAAGGTTTCTTCTTCATTTCCTATTCCTCTGTGCTGTCTGGATTCATAGTAAGACAGGAACCTAGGGCATGGTGGAGCCTTGACATAGCAAGAGCCCGAGGTCCCCGAATTGTCACATAGAGCAAAGTCACCTGGTGACCAAGGAACTCCCCAGATGGACAGTTCATGAGTGGGAAGTAAAATCCCATTGTGTCAAAATTTCAGAATTCTGGGGTTTATTTGCTATAGAAGCTAAAGTTCCCCTAATTGACTAGATAAACAGGAAATTCATTTCTTTCCATGAAGCTGATGCTGAAAACTGGAAAGGGAAATTTAATTACAGTCAACAAATATTTATCAAGCAACTACTCCATATCAGGTACTGTAGGTACCATGTTGGGTGGCTGATTTGAGATAACGTGAGTCTATGTAAAGAAAAATACTGAGTTAATACTAGTATTGGTTGTATGCAGATATGGCAAGAAAACAAGAAGGCGACCTGTGAATGACTGAAGGGTGGCCACCCCTGATACAGACCAGAGTATATCAGCACATTGTCTGGCACATGGTAGGTGTGTAAGAAGTTGAATTTCATACACATTGGGAAACTCCTATGTTCCAGACCAATGCTAGATAGCAGGGGTACAAATGAACAAGGCACTGCCCCATTGCTCCGGATGCTCATAGCCTAGGGCAGAGGCTCTCAATTCATTGAGAGTGATTTTTAACTCTTAGAGGACATTTGGCAATGCTGGGAGACATTTTTGGTGCCTCAAATGGGGGTGAGGGGTAGGGGTATCTACTGGGTAGAGGCCGGAGACATTTTGCCAGAAGTCCTATGATGCATAGGAAGGTCCCCTACAATAAGGAATTATCTGGTGCCAAATCTCAGTAGTGCTGAAGTTGAAAAACTCCGGTCTACTAGATTCCTAAGAACAGAGGGATACAGAGATGGGTATATTAGGGGATCCAAACTTACATGGAAAACAGACACCCAGAGCAGTGCTGTCATGGTGAAGAAGATCCATTTCTACTGGGGGATGGGAATGTTTCTGTAAAGGCCTTGAGTGTGGTCGGATGTGAGTGGGCTACAGACTGGACTGCCCCGTGGGACATACGGGGAGAGATGAGTCCCCAGGGAGCATCACCAAGCAACTCACCAAAGCTGAGAGATTCAGCTGCAAATTCTGGTTGTGAATTCTGTCAGGGCAAGCACTGACTGGGTGGATAATGGATAATGGATGTGAAGACACTTTGTAAAGTGTAAAATGTGAACCCACGACAATAGTTTTTATAAAGAGATGAACTAGATATTGGAGGATGGTTTGGATTCAGAACTTTCAAGCTTTTAAACTCCCTGAATAATGGTTTTGTCAGCATAGACAATTTTGTTTTGTTCTGAACCCAATGGTAAATTAATTTTTTTAGAAGTTCTCAAGGTAAGGGGCCGGCCCGGTGGCGCNAAGAAGAGAGCTTGGATTGTGGAGAGCCACTGGTAGTCTCTGACACAGCATGTGGTTTAGAAATATGGAGGCAACAAACTTAAGGGGAGTTTAAAAAGTTGGAAGTTGCTACCTCTGGAGAACAGGACTGAGGGGTAAAGCAGGAAAGGCCAGAGAATCACTGGCTTTTGTTAAAAGAAGTCTTTTACTACTATTTTATTTTTTAAGCTATTTATAGATATTACCTTGCAAAAAACCAAAAAACTGCCAAATTAATTTATAAAAATAAAGCAAAAAATAAAAATAAAAATGTTCAGCCATGTTTCCTTCTAGCATGCCTGTCTGTTCCATCAATATCCCCAAGGGTGGGGGCCATTTCTTAAAAGACCCATCTTCCCTTTTCTTCTCCAGGGATCCGTACAGGGACAGGAATGGGTAAACATTCAGAAAGAAAATGTTGAACAGTATGGCATTATGCCCACTGTGCTTGCAATGGGCTCACTCTCATCCAACAGCCGCTCATTCTTCCCACGTGTCCAGCCTGGCGGATCTGTGCTGTAGCATGCACTGTTTCAATCCTGAGAGACTGGCCAGATTCCAGAGCCCTTATACTCACTGCTTGATGAAGCCAGAGGAATGCCTGCAGCAGATGAGCACATTCCCATCCAGTGTGCAAATGGTAATGAAATCACTGCAGCTTCCTGTGGGGAGTAGAACGCCATGACCCATACCCAACAGGAAGATGCTGGCGGGTGCATCAATAGAAACGGATTTTTGAGTATGCAGAGTCCTTGCATTTTGCTCTATCCAGGGTCATTACCACTGGAGTACAGCTTTATTTTTTCCTTTGACTTCCGACCTTTTGAGATTGCATTTGTAAGGAAAGGTGTTCTCATATGCTTACTTGCTCAACGGTGAAATGGGCTGCCGTGGGAAATTGTGAGTTCCCTGCCTGAGATGCCAGATAATCCCAAGGGTGGGGGCCATTTCTTAAAAGACCCATCTTCCCTTTTCTTCTCCAAGGATCCGTACAGGGACAGGAATGGGTAAACATTCAGAAAGAAAATGTTGAACAGTATGGCATTATGCCCACTGTGCTTGCAATGGGCTCACTCTCATCCAACAGCCGCTCATTCTTCCCACGTGTCCAGCCTGGCGGATCTGTGCTGTAGCATGCACTGTTTCAGTCCTGAGAGACTGGCCAGATTCCAGGGCCCTTGTACTCACTGACTGATGAAGCCAGAGGAATGCCTGCAGCAGATGAGCACATTCCCATCCAGTGTGCAAATGGTAATGAAATCACTGCAGCTTCCTGTGGGGAGTAGAACGCCATGACCCATACCCAACAGGAAGATGCTGGCGGGTGCATCAATAGAAACGGATTTTTGAGTATGCAGAGTCCTTGCATTTTGCTCTATCCAGGGTCATTACCACTGGAGTACAGCTTTATTTTTTCCTTTGACTTCTGACCTTTTGAGACTGCATTTGTAAGGAAAGGTGTTCTCATATCCTTACTTGCTCAACGGTGAAATGGGCTGCCGTGGGAAATTGTGAGTTCCCTGCCTGAGATGCCAGATAATTAATTGGCAGGGATGTTGTGGAGGTGGGGAGGAGGACTCCAACCCCAAGCTGCTATGAGTCTTTGGTGCCCATTGTCCCAAGGATGCCACCAGAGGTACGCAATCTGATGCGGATTTTGCAACGCAGCTTCTGAGGAGAGAAACTGGAGAAAACTGTGGCTGGAGAGATGGACCCTAGGCTGTGGCGGCTGCTGCTGGGGCTGGGAGGGCCTGACTCATGCTTCACTGCCCCTGCCAGCATTGCAGAGGCAAGCGATGTTGTCTCTGGTTCTTCTTCCTCCGCTCATCCCCTCCGGGCAGGCGTCTAGTCTTCAGCCCTCCTCTCATTCATTCCACACAACCCCCCTGGGGAATCTCACCATACCCCTGCCTTCAACCCCCAGCTCTGTGACAACTCTTCACTCCGTGTCTGCAGCCTTGACCTCATCCTTAAGCAACAGACTCATATAGCTAACAGTTTATTGGACGTCTCCACCTGGTTGTCAAACATGATGTCTCCCAAGCTGGGATGTTTTCTCCTGCCTTCAGATCTGACATCCCTCCCCCAGCCAGCCACCCCATACAGAAACTTTCCTTCATCTCCCTCTTAAGTCCACATCTACCTTGTGTCCAAGTCTTAACATATTTCACCACTATGGTGCCTCTTTTTCTCAGCTTTTCTCATTCCAACTCTATTACCACTGATTCCATTACCCTTGGGCTTTAGAGCCCAGCCTAGTGACTGGTCCCTTTGTCCCAGCTTGCTCTTCTCTAGGATCCCATGTGGAGACCGGTTCCCGCTCACTGGCTGAGCGTGGTGCGGGTGCAACACCGAAGGTTGCAATCCCGTTGCTGGTCCCCGGTGTGGGCGTGACACCAAGGGTTGCGATCCCGTTACCGGTCAGTAAAAAAAAAAAAAAAGAAAAGTTTACTAAAACCCACTTACCCACACATAAACACCAAAATAAAATCTCTTCTGTGGTTCCTTGTACCCCGTACCAAACCCTAGCAGCGCACCTAAGGCTCTCAGTGATGTCGCAGTCCACCGGGCCACCTCCTTCCCACCTGTGGCATGTGGGCCATCCACTAGGCCTCTCCCATTCTCCTCATATGTCTCTGTGCCCTTGCTTTTGCTCCGTGCCCTTCGGCCTGGGATTCCTCTCTCTATCTGGCTCTGTCTGAAGATGCCACCTCCTCTATGAGGCCTTTCCTGATTTCTCGACCAGACACATCTCTGCCTGTTATGTTCCCGGGGCCTGCTGCTTGTCCCTCTCTCACGGCTCTTGCTACTCTCTGCTCGCATGTGTGGCTTGCATGTGAGTCTCTCTGTTTGGCTGAAGGTAAACCTTTGAGGTGGTAGGAACGGTGTCTCATTCATCCTTGTAAAACCTCCTGGGGCCAATGCTGTGCCTGGTAGAGTACTTGAGCTAGCAAATGTTTGACAAATGATTGAAAGTGTGCCCTGAGTTAAGCTGTAGACTGTACTGCCAGAAAGCCAAGACACGCAGCATGCCTGCAAAATAGCTTTTGCCAAGAGCCAAGTCGCTTTGGAGGTAAACACCTCCTGCAGTCCTTTATTGGCTGCTGACAGCCAGGTATAGATGTAAATGTGTAGTGCAGCATTGTGGGCGTGTCCAATTAGACTTGGTGAGATGGAGCAGCCCTGCTAACATGAATAAGCCGTGCAAATATGCAGTTAATGACCATGTCGCTCCATGTCAATTCTTAATCCCAGATAATTAGCAGATAGATAATTGGTGGAAGAATGGGAGGTGCTGATGGATGTCCCATCACTTGGGTGAAGCTAATGATCCTCTATGGATTAAGACCCACCCTCTGTAAGTGTTGATGGCTTCTATTTGAAATGCTCCTTTTGAAAGGGCCTAGATCCAAAAAGAGGTGTCAGGAACTCCAGAGCCGGGCGTAGGCATCAGGACTAATTCTCTGGGCTACCCTCTGTAAGTGTTGATGGCTTCTATTTGAAATGCTCCTTTTGAAAGGGCCTAGATCCAAGAAGAGGTGTCAGGAACTCCAGAGCCGGGCGTAGGCATCAGGACTAATTCTCTGGGCTGCTTCCATGGAAGGTGGGAGGATGGGTCCCACTGCTGCCAGCCTAGTGCAGGCAGCTCAGAGTTAGGTACTGCTCCTGACTTGCTGGATAATCCCGAGTAGGTTCCTTCCCTTTTCTTGGTTTTTCCACTTGTCTAATGGCAAAGGGTGGGAAGATTGGGGTGTGCATGCTAATTTGAGAATCCATTTAGAAAAGAGTTTTCCTTATCTGCCCCCACTTAACTACACTGAAGGTATATCATTTACTGCTGTTGAAATGATTTAGGTGGTTTAGCTGGCCTGGATGATAGGGTGCTGTGGAGGGGACATTCTGGGGGTGAAGCAGACATCTGAGATGTGAGCTGGAAGTCCTTACGTGACCCGAGGCAGGGCCAGCTATCTGTCCACCAAGATGGGTGCCCCTGGTTCCACAGTGTTGAGCCATCACTGCTAAGCCACTGCTCAGCCAGTGACTCCGTTGCCCAGGCCCCTTTGCACTGAGTGGGAGCCTCGGCAGTGGTTCTCGCCAATGGAAGGTGAGTGTGTGAGGTGTGTCATGCCTGGGCCTAGCCCTGAAAAAGGTTTCTTCTTCATTTCCTATTCCTCTGTGCTGTCTGGATTCATAGTAAGACAGGAACCTAGGGCATGGTGGAGCCTTGACATAGCAAGAGCCCGAGGTCCCCGAATTGTCACATAGAGCAAAGTCACCTGGTGACCAAGGAACTCCCCAGATGGACAGTTCATGAGTGGGAAGTAAAATCCCATTGTGTCAAAATTTCAGAATTCTGGGGTTTATTTGCTATAGAAGCTAAAGTTCCCCTAATTGACTAGATAAACAGGAAATTCATTTCTTTCCATGAAGCTGATGCTGAAAACTGGAAAGGGAAATTTAATTACAGTCAACAAATATTTATCAAGCAACTACTCCATATCAGGTACTGTAGGTACCATGTTGGGTGGCTGATTTGAGATAACGTGAGTCTATGTAAAGAAAAATACTGAGTTAATACTAGTATTGGTTGTATGCAGATATGGCAAGAAAACAAGAAGGCGACCTGTGAATGACTGAAGGGTGGCCACCCCTGATACAGACCAGAGTATATCAGCACATTGTCTGGCACATGGTAGGTGTGTAAGAAGTTGAATTTCATACACATTGGGAAACTCCTATGTTCCAGACCAATGCTAGATAGCAGGGGTACAAATGAACAAGGCACTGCCCCATTGCTCCGGATGCTCATAGCCTAGGGCAGAGGCTCTCAATTCATTGAGAGTGATTTTTAACTCTTAGAGGACATTTGGCAATGCTGGGAGACATTTTTGGTGCCTCAAATGGGGGTGAGGGGTAGGGGTATCTACTGGGTAGAGGCCGGAGACATTTTGCCAGAAGTCCTATGATGCATAGGAAGGTCCCCTACAATAAGGAATTATCTGGTGCCAAATCTCAGTAGTGCTGAAGTTGAAAAACTCCGGTCTACTAGATTCCTAAGAACAGAGGGATACAGAGATGGGTATATTAGGGGATCCAAACTTACATGGAAAACAGACACCCAGAGCAGTGCTGTCATGGTGAAGAAGATCCATTTCTACTGGGGGATGGGAATGTTTCTGTAAAGGCCTTGAGTGTGGTCGGATGTGAGTGGGCTACAGACTGGACTGCCCCGTGGGACATACGGGGAGAGATGAGTCCCCAGGGAGCATCACCAAGCAACTCACCAAAGCTGAGAGATTCAGCTGCAAATTCTGGTTGTGAATTCTGTCAGGGCAAGCACTGACTGGGTGGATAATGGATAATGGATGTGAAGACACTTTGTAAAGTGTAAAATGTGAACCCACGACAATAGTTTTTATAAAGAGATGAACTAGATATTGGAGGATGGTTTGGATTCAGAACTTTCAAGCTTTTAAACTCCCTGAATAATGGTTTTGTCAGCATAGACAATTTTGTTTTGTTCTGAACCCAATGGTAAATTAATTTTTTTAGAAGTTCTCAAGGTAAGGGGCCGGCCCGGTGGCGCACTGCTACAGTGCGCCGCTTGGGAAGCGCGGCGGCGCTCCCGCCAAGGGTTCGGATCCCACATACAGACCGGTTCCCGCTCACTGGCTGAGCGAGGTGCGGGTGCAACACTGAGGGTTGCGATCCCGCTGCCGGTCCCGGTCCGGTACGGGGCGACACTGAGGGTTGCGATCCGTTGCCGGACACGAAAAAAGACAAAAAAAAAAAAAAAAAAAAAAAAA
>NW_007726977.1:227646-248637 GCF_000696425.1 Galeopterus variegatus | reverse complement strand
TGAGCGAGGCACGGGAGCAACGCCGAGGGTTGCGATCCCGTTGCCGGTCCCGGTCCGGTACGGGCGCGACACTGAGGGGTGCGATCCGTTGCCGGGCATGGAAAAAAAAAAAAAAAAAAAAAAAAAAAAAAGAAGTTCTCAAGGTAAGATAGTAAGACCGAGTTGCCCAACTCCAAGGAGCACACTCACATTGCTCTCAGCAGGGGTGCCAATTACAGAGACGTTTGTGTGCATGGTGACCCTGAAGTCGTGTTCCCTGGCAGCCCTGGGTTCCACAACCTTCACCTGTAACATTTGACAAACCATTCATGCTCAAGAGGATGGAACTTAAAGGAAGCTCTGGTATAGAATCAGATGTATAGAAAAGAGCACGGGACTGGGAGTCAGGAGGCTGGGTTTGACGCACAGTTACCATAAGTTCTTAGGTTGAACCTCTCTGAGCTTCGGTTAGTAAGGGACTAATATTGACCTGGAACGCAAAATGTCTGATTCCAAGCTCAGTGCTCTTTTAAAAAAAAGTTTTTGATTAAATATATCATCCATATAAAAGAAGGAATAGATACAACATACATCACCATTATCATCACCATCACCATCGTCACTGTCACCATCACCATCATCATCACCACCACCATCATCATCATCACCATCAAATGAACATCCTTAAAACCACCACCCAGTTTAACAGATCAGAACATCGTCATAGACCCCTTTTTGCTCCCTTATTGCTTCCTAATTCCTCTCTGCCTTAGATAACCACCAACCAGAATTTTGTGCTGATAATACCCTTGTGTTGCTTTATAGTTTATACCATGGTGTGGAGGACTAATATTCAGCTAGTTGCTCAGGTCAGCATTTCCTGTTCCTTTCAGCTGGTGTCTGTTCTGATTGGCTGGATGTTCACTCTGATTGGTCGGTGCCTGTGCTGAACTAGTCAGCAAATCTCTCTAATATCACTCCTAGGTGTATGAGCCCTTAACAAAAAGGATATCATTTAGTTTTATTCATTTTGCACTTTTCATTAAAGTAGTCATAAAGCATATATTGAGCCATGACTTTGTTTCTTATGCACATTTATTTTCTGAGATTCACATGCACTTGTAAGAAATAATACCGAGAGATCCTATGTATCCTTTACCCAGTTTCCTCCAATGGTAACACCTTGTAAAATGATAGTATAATGCCAGAACCAGGATAGTGACAATTATATAGTCAAGATCAGAACACTTCAGTTACCATAGATACCTTAGATTGTCCTTTTATATCCACACCCACTTCCCTCCCACCTGCACCCTCTCCTTAACCCTTGGCAATCACTTTGTTCTCCATTTCTATAATTTTTTTTCATTTTGAGAATGTTATATAAATGGACTCACACAGATTGTAACCTGTTGTAATTGCCATTTTTCCTTCAGCATAATTCTCTGGAAATTACAGATAATCATGTGTATCAATAATTCATTCTTTTTTATTGTTGAATAGTATTCCAAGGCATGTATGTAAGACAGTTTAACCATTTAGCCATTGAAGGACATCTGGGTTTTTTCCAGTATTTTTGCTTTGCTATTATGAATGAAATTTCAATAAACATTATGTACAGGTTTTAATGTGAACATAAATCTTTATGTTCCCAGGAGTGCAATTGATGAGTTGAATGGCTGTTGCATATTTGGTTTTATAGGAACCAGACAAGCTGTTGACCAGAGTGGCTGTACCATTTTACATTCCCACCAGCAATGTATGAGTGATCCAATTTCTCTGATTCCTTCCCAGTTTTTGCTGTTGTCATTATTTTTTATTTTAGCCATTCTCATAGGTGTGCAGTGATGTTTCATTGTGGTTTTAATTTGCATTTCCCTAATGGATAATGATGTTGAACATCTTTTCATGTGCTTATTTACCATCTGTATATCCTATTTAGTGAAATATCTCTTCATGTCTTTTACTCATTTTCTAATCAAATTGTTTTTTTTTCTGACTGTTGAGTTTTGAGAGTTGTCTATGTATTCTAGACATTAATCTTTTGTCAAATATGTGCTTTGCAAATATTTTCTCCCAGTCTGTAGCTTGTCTTTTCTTGCTCTTAACAAGGTCTTTCACAGACAAATGTTGTTAATTTTAATGAAGTCCTATTTAGTAATTTTTCATTTTGTGCATTGTGCTTTTGGTGTTAAATCTAAGAACTCTTTGTCTATCCCTACATCCCAGAGAGTTTTCTCCCGTGTTTTTTTTTTCCTGAAAGTTTTATAGTCTTACATTTTACATTTAAGTCCATGATTCATTTTAAGTTAATTTTTAAAATAAAGTGTGAGACTTAGGTCAAAGGTTTTTGTTGTTTGGTTTTTTGTTTTGTTGTTGTCGTTTTTCTTTTTCTTTCTTTTCTTTGGTGTTTCCCTCACATGGATGTCCAATTGCTCAGCACCATTTGTTGAAAATGCTATCTTTCCTCTATTGAAGTGCTTTTGCACCTTTTCCAAAAATCAGTTGGGTAAATTTGTATGGGTCAGTTTTGGGGTTTTCTGTTCTGTTTCATGGATCTATGTTTCTATCTAATACCACACAGTCTTGATTAACATAACTATATAGTAAGTCTTAAAATTGGGTAAATGATTTCTCTTTATTCTTTTTTCAAAACTGCTTTCACACAGTCTTGATTAACATAACTATATAGTAAGTCTTAAAATTGGGTAAATGATTTCTCTTTATTCTTTTTTCAAAACTGCTTTAAGGGGCTGGCCCGTGGCTCACTCGGGAGAGTGTGGTGCTGATAACACCAAGGCCCCGGGTTCGGATCCCATATAGGGATGGTCGGTTGGCTCACTGGCTGAGCGTGGTGCTGACAACACCAAGTCAAGGGTTAAGATCCCCTTACTGGTCATCTTTAAAAAAAAAAAAAAAAAAAAAAAACTGCTTTAACTATTCTAGTCCCATTGCCTCTACATAAATTTTAGAATAATTTTATCCATATCAACAAAAGCTCATGCTGGGATTTTGGTAGAAACTGCTTTAAGCCTGTGTATTAATTTGGGAAGAACTGAAATCTATATGTGTTGAGTCTTGCAATCATGAACATGGTATGTCTCGCTATTTTTTTTAGATTTTCCTTGATTTCTTCATCAGCATTTAATAGTTTTCAGCATACAAGTCCTGTACATGTATTATTTATTATTTATTTTTTAATTTTTTGTTTTTTTCTGTACATGTTTTGTTAGATTTATATCTAAGTATTTTTGTTTGAATGATTGCAAATGGTATAGTTTTAATTTTGAGGCCCACATGTTCGTTGTTAGTACATAGAAATGTAATTGATATTTGTGTCTTTATCTTGTATCCTGTGACCTTGCTGGACTCACTTATTAGTTCTAGGAGTTTTGTTTTTGTTTTTTGTACAGTCCTTAGAATTTTCTATATATATAAAATCATTTCCTTTGCAAATAGGAACAGTTTTATCTCTTCCTATCCAATCTGTATGCCTTTTCTTGCCTTTTTGCACTGGCTAGATGGTCCAGAACTATGTTGAATATGTGTGGTGAGAGTGGACATCTTGCCTTGATCTTGATTTAGGAAAACATTCAGTCTTTCATCATTAAGTATAATGTTAGGTTTTTGTAGCTATTCTTTATCAAGTTGAGGAAGTTCTCCTCTGTTCGTAGTCTTTTGAGAGTTTTTATTCTGAATAGGTGTTAATTTTGTAAAATGCTTTTTCTGCATTGACTGATATGATCATTATTTTTCTTCTTTAGCCTGTTAATATGGTGGCTTACATTGATTGATTTTTGAATATATTGAGCCAGTCTTGTATTTCTGAAGTAAACTTTGATTGGTCATGATGTATAATTCTTTTCTGAAATTTTCTGAATTTTATTGGTTAATGTTTGTTAAAGACTTTTTCATCTTCATTTATGAGGAATGCTGGTGTACAGTTTTGTTTTGTTTTTGTACTATCTTTATCCGGTTTGGGTATATCAGGGTAATACTAGCTTCATAAGATAAATGGGGACATATATATTCACATCCTTCTATTTTTTGGAAGAGTTTGTGTAAGTGGTGTTAATTGTTAAAAATTTTTTAGAATACTCCAGTAAAACCAACTGGTCCTGGAAATTTTTTTTTGGAAGTATTTTAAAATTACAAATTCAATTTCCTTCATGATTATAGAGTTATTCAAATTATTTACCTCACATTGAGTGAGTTGTAGTAGTTTGTGTTTTTTGAAGAAATGATCCATTTTGTCTAAGTTGTCAAATTTACGTGTTGTTATTTGTAGAATTCCTTATTATCCTTTGATGTCTGCAGGGTCTCTAGTGATATCTTGTGTTTCATTCTTGATATTGGTTATTTGTATCTTCTCTCTTTTTTCCTTGGTCAGTTTTGCTAGAGGTTTGTCAATTTTATTCATCTTTTCAAAGAACCAACTTCTTGTTTCCTTGGTTTTCTCTATTGTTTTCCTGTTTTCAATTTCATTGATTTCTGCTCTTATCTTTATTTCTTTCTTCCTATTTTCATTGAGTTTATTTTGTACTTTTTCTAACTTCTTGAGGTGGAAGCTTAGGTTATTGATTTGAGATAATTCCTCTTTTCTAATTGCGAGTGTATGAAAAAACGCAAAGTGAGTGTTTTTCCTATACTCTTACTCAGCAACAGTCACCACATGAGTGAGTGAGTAAAAACACACACTATCTTTCCTCTGCTCTCACAGCACAATCATCAACACAGACGACCAAGTTCTGTGACCAAACGTGGACATTTCTCCCCACTGGCAAGCAAGCCAGCATTTCTTCAGCAGACACTAGCAGAGTATCCTCCAATTCAATTCTTCCATCTACCTGGAGATAAAGTCAGATTGCACATGGTGAGGGCTCAGTCCCCAAGAATGCCCCCTACTTTATATGCCAGTTGCAAGTCCAGGCCTTTGGACCTTCTGACCAACCAGTTATAAATTGGGGTTCCCACAACCCCTTCCTCGGGTTCGATTAGTTTGCTTGAGCAGCTCACAGAACTCAGGGAAACATGTACTTACATTTGCCAGTTTATTAAAAAGGATGTTATAAAGGATACAGAGGAAGACATGCATAGGGCAAGGTATGTGGGAAGGGGCATGGAGATTCCGTGCCCTCCCTAGTGAGCCACCCTCCAGGAATCTCCATGTGTTTGGCTATCCTGAAGCTCTCTGAACCCAGGCCTCTTTGGTTTTTATGGAGGCATCATTACATTGGAATGATTGATTAAATCTCTGGCCATTGGTGACCAACTTAACCTTCAATCCTTCTTCCCTCTCCAGAGATTGAGGGGTGGGACTAAAAGTCCCACCATGGTCTTTCCTGTGAACAGCCCCCATCCTGAAGATACCTAGGGTCTGCCAGCCATCATTAGTATACGAAAAAACTATTATTGCTTAGGAGATTCTAAGGATTTTAGGAATTGTATGTCAAGAAACCAGGATGAAGACCAAATATACATTTTCACAATATTACACTAATGTATGCATTTAATGCTAACAATTTCCCTCTTGACATTCTTTTAGCTCTGTCCCATAGGTTTTGGTATTGAGTCTTTTAATTTTCATTTATTTCCAAGTATTTTTCTTTTTATTTCCCTAAGACTTTCTCTTTGACCCATGGATTATTTAGAAGTGTGTTGTGTAGTTTCCAAGGGTCTGGAGATTTTTCTGTTATCTTTCTCAGAGAAATTCTGAGAACTTTGGAGAACTCACTCTGAGTGATTTCAGTTCTCATAAATTTGTTAAGGTTTGCTATCATTGGATGGAATTTTCTATAAGTGTTGATTAGATTCTGTTGTTGGATGGTATCATTGAGTTCTTCTATACCCTTGCTGATTTTCCATCTAGTTGTCCTATCAATCATTGAGAGATAAGTGTTGAAGTTTCCAATTATAGTTGTGAATTTGTCTCTCTCCCCTTTATATTAAATTTTGTTCTACATATTTTGTAGCTCTGTTGTTTGGTGCATGCATATTTTGGATTGCTAATTGTTCTTGGAGGGTTTACCTTTTTATCGTTGTGTAATGTCCCTCTCTGTTCTAGTATTTTTTTTTTGCTTTGAAGTCTACTTTATTTGATATTAGCATAGTTTTTCCTGTTTTCTTTTTTCTTTTTGTCTTTTTTACTGACCGGTAATGGGATCGCAACCCTTGGTGTCACGCCCGCACCACGCTCAGCCAGTGAGCGGGAACCGGTCTCCACATGGGATCCGAACCCACGGCAGGAGCGCCACTGCGCTCCCAAGTGGCACACCCTCCAGTGCGCCACCGGGCTGGCCCTTCCTGTTTTCTTTTTTCTTTTTGTCTTTTTTACTGACCGGTAATGGGATCGCAACCCTTGGTGTCACGCCCGCACCACGCTCAGCCAGTGAGCGGGAACCGGTCTCCACATGGGATCCGAACCCACGGCAGGAGCGCCACTGCGCTCCCAAGTGGCACACCCTCCAGTGCGCCACCGGGCTGGCCCTTCCTGTTTTCTTTTCATTAATGTTTGTATAATACGTATTTTTGATCCTTTTCCTTTCAACTTGCCTATATTGTTATTATTAAGTGAGTTTCTATATTAGTTATACTAATTTTCTATAGCTGCTAAACTAAATAAACACAAACTTGGTGGCTTAAAACAACACATATTTACTCTCTCACAGTTATGGAGGTCAGAAGTCTGAAATCAGTTTCACAGGGCCAAAATCAAGGAGTTAGCAAGCCTGGACCCTTCTGGAGATTCCAGGGGAGAATCTGTTCCTTGTCTCTTTCAGTTTCTAGAGGCTGCCAATATTAATCTCTCCATCTCAAGATTCTTAATCCCATCTGCAAAGTCTCTTTTGCCACAAAATAACACAGCTTCCGGGGATAAGGACCTGGATATCTTTGGGGACCATGATTCAGCCTACTATGACAGCATATGGTTGGGTCTAGTCCCCTCTTGGGTTTGGTAAGTGTAGGTGTGAGTGGGGTCACAGGTTTTCTGTGGTGTTTGGCTAGAGTGAAGCAGTTATTGCCTAAAAGTTTTCTGTCTTGGTAGGCTTTTCTGTCCTGCTTATTTGGCTAAAAGGAGAGCAAACTTTGGGAAGAGGGGACTTTTTGGGGTTTTTAGGTTACCAACTTCTTCGTTTCAAGTCTGGGATATGTGAGGAAAAAAGAAAATGCATTTACTTTTATTCACCCCCTACTCTGGATGTGCATACCTTTGGGAATCTCAACTTTTGTACAGTCTCCTTGTACATTCTTCACCTTGAGCAGGCCCTAGATTATTCTTGTCTCCTATACCTCCCAAAGCCTACAGAATAGCTCTGAGCCTCTGGGACTTGGCAGATGCCCTCAGGGCAAGAACTGACTTTAGGGCTTGCTCATCACCCAGAATTCCTGATTTCATTTTATTTGGGTCCTCTGTGGATTTTTAAAAACTCTCTTGCTCACTCAGCAATGCATTTTAAGAGATATTTTATTCAAATATTTTAGTTGTTTCCTTTGGAAAGTTCTTTAAGGGTGTTTGGTCCTCTTTGCTGATGGAAACAAAAGTCCCAGGGCTTTTTCTGCCAAGATGTCTGTACCCATATCTCAAAGTGTCAACATTACCCAAGACCTTGACCTTGACCCAGTTTGTATGCCTTTTATAGGGTGAGGGAAATGGTTACTCTCACTGCAATGGAAAAAGATAGAAAAAACCCTTTAGAGCCTCCTTGACAAATCCCTGCAGACTTACCCTGGCTAAAGTAAGGCACAAATCTTTTTTTTTATGTTAGCTCTGTACCCCTTCTGATAGAGTCTTCCTGATTTTGTTTTGTGGAAGTCCTCCCACCTTCATTGGATACAGTAGTAATTGGACTCACTATTAAACAATGTGTCCTGTCCCCTGCTAGCCAAGGAGGGCACGTGAAACTGGAGAGATCTGTTATACAGTGTTATACAGTGTCCCTGGAAATTTAACTGTGAGCTTAGTGATTTAATGCCTGACAACCTCGTTCACCCTGACAATGGTACTCAGAAGAGCTCATCCATTTAGCTCCTGGGATCCTAGGTCTTAACTACTGTCCCAAATTCTGTCCTTTTAAGACCCAATTCCCCAGATTTTCCTTCAGTTCTGTGAATGACCCTGCATCTTCCAACACTCTGCTATTACTGTGTAACCAAAGAACCCTGGTGGGTAGTGCTATGAGAAGGGCCACACTGCCTTGTCTTCCTCAGGGTGTCACTCGAGTGCTCCTTAGAGGATGCATGTGGAACCAAGACATGTGTGTGCAGATGAGTCTTCAGTGGATACCTGATACCCCAGAGACTTAGGGCTGGAGGAGTCTTCAAAAGTCATTTAGATCCAACCCCCTTCCAGGGGATGGATTTCCTTACAACATACCCACTAACTGCATTTTCAACTCTCTTTGGACACCCCTCCAGAAGCGGGAGCTTCCTACTGCCTGAGGCAGCCAGCTTCACGCTGGGCTGCCTCCAAATATCTGAAACTTCTTCCTTTTATTAGCTGAAATCTGATGCTACGTGGCATTGCTCCTAGCTATGCCCCCTTCCGCCTTCTCAGAGACTTGAAGAAGGGGAAAGCGCCCCAGTTTGACTTTCTCCAGGCTACACAAGCCTAATTCATCCAGTTCCTCCTCCCAGGGCACAGATTGCAGACCCTGCCCCATCCCGTTTATCTACTCATGATATATTCCAGGTAATCAATGTCTGTCACCCCAGACAGGGCAAAGGCAGGCAGGACCATCACCTCCTCACTCTGGGCTCTCGACTTCAAATAAAGTTCATTGTTATGGCAGATTTATGACACTCCTGACTCATAGAAAGCTTAGCATCGGCTAAGACTTCTCCACACATGCTGCTTCCCATCCTGGCTCCCCCAGCTGGCAAAGGTGCTGTTTGCTTTTTAAACTCACAGTCTTACTTAAAGATATGGCAGATCCTGCCTAATTGTTCTATGGCACTGTCAGAAAGATCTTGCTATGAGGTCAGGTAGTTTCTAGATTTCCCTTGTGGTATGTCTTCTGAATATGTGGAAGAAGGGAATGTTAGGAAATACTGCTTCTCTCTCAAACTGTGTCCAAACACAGCTTGGAGCAGAAGTCATGTGTGTAATTCTGAGAAAACCTCAGCCCAGATTGAGGTTGGCTGAGGTCTCCAAAGGTAATCTTCTTGCTGAAGGTTATAATGTGTGTTACTTCCTTTTGAGAGCAGTTAATGCCAATCTTAATGTCAGCATTAGAGGCCAAAGAAAGTGGGTTGAATATGCATTTATTGATACTGCACACAGTCATTTTTTAAAAGGCTGCAAGGTGGATTTGGATATTGTATAACTTGGATCCTCTCCACAGAAGAAGTGAAATACTCAGTGTCACATGGCTGAGCAATTAGGGGTCTTGAGCATAGGCCTAGGTTCCATGGGGTCAGATCCCCTGATTTTCCCTCCCTCTGTCATCTCAGGAGGCCTTCCCAGTTTCTTTGCTCCCTCTGAGTGTCAGGAGCACACAAGGCTGGGGGTATCCCTAGGCTTCATGGTTCCTTCAACAAGCTTCAGCTAACCTCACAGAAAGACCTAAATCTTGCACCCCAGCGGGGAGAGGCCATCCCTGTGTGTATGTGTATATATGTGTGTGTGTGTGTGTGTGTGTGCACATGTGCGTGTGCACACATGCGTGCTGGGACAGCCTGGCCAGAGACTGGAGCGTACAGTCATCTACTGCTGCATAGCAAATTACCACCAAATGTAGTGGCTTAAACCAACAATATTTATTATTTCACAGCTTCTGTGGCATGGCTTAGTTGGGTCCTCTGCTTCAGGGTCTCTCACAAACCTGTAGTCATCTCAATATGCAACTGGGAAGGATCTGCTTCCTAGCTCTCTCACGTGGCTGTTGGTGCAGGATCAGTTCTTCTCAGGCTGCTGGACTAAGGCCTCAGTCCTCCTAGGTCCCGTGGTTCCTTTCCATATGGGCCTCTCCATATAGCACCTTAAAACACAGCAGCTTGTTTCATTATAGTAAACAAAAGAGAGAGGACTAGCAAGATGGAAGTCACAGTCCTTAGAAACCTAATTATGAAAGGGACATTCTATCACTTTGCCATATTCTATTCATTAGAAGCAAGTCACTAGTTCCAGCCCACACTCAATGGGAGGGAATTACACGGGGGGTGACGACCAGGAGGCAGGGACTTCTGGGAGTCATATCAAGAGCTGCCTACCACACTAAGTGCCTATATGGAGTGGCAGGGAGGGACACACAAAGTATGAGGACCCAAGCCTCAGGGCATGTCAAGGGCAACCATCAATGCTCCATCTGGAAGGTGAACACAATAGGTAGTGAATGGAGGGCATGGGCTTGGGGACCCAGGTTATCCCTGGATGTCCTGGGTCTGAGAAGCCTATAAGATTGGGCCCTATAAGGGCCCTATAAGGGGGGGGGGCAGGTGGCAGACCTAAGCCCCCCTGCACCCAGATGAGTCAGTATGATGGGGGCTGTCTTTCATGCTTCTTGCTTCCAAAGCACTGTCCTAGGTCTGCAGTGCTGTGGTCACCCACTGCAGGCAAGGCACAATGCCGGGCACCAAAGGAGAGATCATTAATGTACGGTGCGTATCCATTCATTTGCAGAAATCCATACAGTATAATGGCAAGAGCACTGGGCTGGAGCCTGGAGCCGCCAGTCCAGTGTGGACTCCACCCTACTTGCTGGGAGACCCCTCTTTGGGTTTCGGTTCTCCATGCTATAAAAGTAAGTGTAGAAAAAACCTTCCTTGTCTCACTCACTTGGAGGTTTTTGTGAGAATTTTATGAGATAATGACATGCATGTAAGGGCTTGGAAAATAATAACAAACTATCAAGCTACAGCTTACAAAAACTTTCACATCCATTATGGCATTTCACCTTCATGCTCATGTTCATGGAAGGGAGACTAAGATTCACTAAATGTTATGTGAAGGGACATTAGAGGCTGTCTGCTTACCCCAGCCACTCGTATCTACCCATTGTACAGATGAGAATACTGAAGGCAAAGGACTCACCTAAGGTCACATGCAAAGATGGTGGCTGCACAGGGGTGAGGCCCTGGGTATTTTGACTTCCACTCTAGTGCCCCTCTGAGAACTGGGGAGCCTCCATTATGCAAAGTGCCATTACTGAGAAGCCCTGGAGCCAGATAGCCTGACTTCAAATCCTGCTCCCATCATTTCCTAGTTCATCATCACTACCTCCTAGGGGAGTTTGTGGGAACTGAGAATTGCCCAGCTACCAGAGCCAAAACTTGAACCAGTGCTTTTCTCATGAAGGCAGGCAGCCTCTTGAAAGCTGCAAAGCACCAAACAAAGGGAAGATTTGACTGTTACAAATCACACAGCATAGACTCCAGGTTCATTTCATGCCTGTGTGTGCAGTCTGCAGGGGGCAGTGGCAGTGGTGCTATTTCCCGAGGACAAATTCAGGAAGTCTTCAAATGAGGCCTTAAAGCCCCTCGCTGAGAAGCAAGGTGTCTGTCAGGGCATAATTCACTGGGCTAGCTAACCTTGCAGTAGTGTTTTGAGAAAGCTGTTTATGTTCATTGTAGTTTGGGATTTGGGTGGAAAGCCTGCTTCAGTTCTAGGGTTTTGCTCTCCTCTCAGCCCGGCTGCAGGCCCAGACGGGCCCCTGTTGGAAGGAAGTCATCCCTCCTCCCCCAAGGAGGAAGGGCCCTCCCGTCTGTGGTCGGCGCATTGTACTCACCGGATTCCAGGCTGTCAGTCTCACGGGTGAGCTCCTGGGATGCTCAGCCTGCAGATTGTTTTGTTAAGTTTCTCCTACAATTAATTTGGAAATTACCCAGCTACCCACAGCCTCTCTCAGGTGTTCTGTAAACTACGAGCCTGCTCCTGCAGCTTTCATCTTGGTGGGACCAATACTGGCTGAAGCTGGGAGGGTCCTGGGTGGGGTGACAGGAGGTACTGTCCCATGATGGTAGGGCTTGTTTTTAGCCACAGCCAGTCCTCTTCAGCTTTGACACTAACCATCCTACTTTGTAGGATCTGAAGCAACCAGATCCACACACTTCACTGACATTATCTTTAAGCTTCACACACCCTATGAAGATAAGTCACGGGTGTGGGGAGGGTCTGCCCTCCTCAGAGGCCCAAACAGAGAGGACTCCTAGAGCTGTAGTCAACACTAACATGAATGTCTCCTGATTCCCACATCCAGGGAGGAAAAGTCCTCAGATTTCTGATTCACTTTGCTGAGGACTTACACCTGGATAGAGAGTCAGTCCTCCCATGCAGAGGTCTCGTGACCTTGAGCATGTCACCCCCTCTTCTTTTTTTTTCCTTTTTTGTCTTTTTCACTGACCGGTAACGGGATCGCAACCCTTGGTGTCGCGCCCGTACCGGGGACTGGCAATGGGATCGCAACCCTTGGTGTTGCGCCCACACCGCGCTCAGCCAGTGAGCAGGAACCGGTCTCCACATGGGATCTGAACCCTCGGCGGGAGCGCCGCCGCACTCCCAAGCGCCGCACTCTCCAGTGTGCCACCGGGCCGGCCCGTCACCCCCTCTTCTTGCACCTCAGTTTTCTCATCTGAAAAAAATGCAGTTGAAACCTGCTGCTTCCCAGGGCAGTTGTGAGGATCCAAAGAGACAACGAACAAAAGTGCTTGGTCCGCCCTGACGCAGTGGCGCTTCATAATGTCAGGATTATTATTAGTCAGCTGAGCTCCTGCTAAGTCACCTGAAGCAGGGGAAGGCGCTGGCCTGGGGTCTACAGTGTTAACTCACTGCATAACCATGGAAAGCTACCTTCCCTGCTTTCTCCTTCTGTAAAACAAGGGGTGGGTTTAGCTAACCTGTTAGCTGCACATTAACTTATAAGAATGGCAAGAGAGGGCCGGCCCAGTGGCGCACTGTTACAGTGTGCCGCTTGGGAGCGTGGTGGCGCTCCCGCCGAGGGTTCAGATCCCACATACAGACCGATTCCCGCTCACTGGCTGAGCGAGGTGTGGGAGCAACGCCGAGGGTTGCGATCCCGTTGCCGGTCCCGGTCCGGTACGGGCGCGACACTGAGGGTTGTGATCCATTGCCGGACACGAAAAAAGACAAAAAGGAAAAAAAAAAAAAGAATGGCAAGAGAAATCTCAAAGGGAGAAAACCAAGGATCAGCTTTTCCCTGCCATGTAAGGGTCACCTTCTGTATCAGTTAGTATGCATTTGGCTGCAAGTAACAGAAAGCCCGAGGAAAAGAGACTTAAACTTGAAGGACATCTGTTATCTCTAACTACAGGCATCCACAGGCATGATGAGTGGTTGCAGGGCTGGTTCCTTCAGCAGCTCAATGATGTCATCAGGTGCCCAGGCCCTTCCCACCTTCCAGCTCTGCCATCCTTAGCAGGCTAGCATGTTCTCTCAGGCTGGCACCCTCGGGCTGCACACGGCTGTGGCACTTCTAGGTGCCACTCTCACACAACATCCAGAGGTAGAAAAGGCTATTTCTCTCCCTCATCTCTGTTTAAGAACAAACAAATGTTTCCCAGAAGTCCCAGCAACATTGGCTCAAAAAGTATCCTGCACCTGTTACTAAATCAGTCACTGGCAAGGGTGATGGAATTGTTACCGTGTTTACATTAGACAACTCAAGATTGACCCCTGGGAGGTAAGACTTGCTCTAAAAGACAAGACCAACTAAAACCTGAACAAAGTCAGGGTCTTGTGAGCAAAGAAGTGGGGAGATGGCGGAGCAGACAACGAGCAGTGTTTGGCATGCCCTCTTCTTGAGTATGCCGGGAAAAGGGTGGATTGTTTTATTTCTGTCCAGAGTTGCCCACTGTTGTCCTCAGCATGGTCCATCTGGTCACCCCCAGCACTGCCATCAAAAGCCCTGTGCACAGTCTCATGCGAGAACACAGTGCTTCCTTACGAGCACCGTGCAGGGAAAATGAGGCAGACCCCACTCGCACAAGGTTGAGTAGTTGTGTGAGGTTTTGATGAAAATTTGGGGTTAAAGAATGTTATGTGGGAGGGGAATTTTGAAAACACTCTTTTAAAATATAATTTTCTCATAGTGTGAGACACTGTCCATAGGACTACTCACAGAAAGGCCATGTTCCTATTTGTACTCCCTGGCCCTGAGGCCTCTGGTGACATTTGAACTGGGTCACACACTGCTGAGGGAGCGGTAGAAGCAGAGGGCCTTGCTAGGAGGCTGGCACAGAGATCAGGAGAGAGATGAGGGGGCTCCTGCTGGGTTGGTGGCCGTGGAGGCATGGGGTTAGGTGGTTCCTGGAGAGGGAATGGTCAGAGGTAATTCATGGCCACAGGAACATGTGTCTAGGGGACAGGAGGTGGTGTGTTGGCTGCAGTCTAGGGGTGCAGGAAGGGCAGCTATGGGAGATGAGGCTGGCAAGAGAGTTGGCATAAGGATCACGGAGGATCCCGAGTGCCAGGTGAAGAGTGGGGGTTTCTTGCTGCAGGCAGCAGGGACCCTGCTCCACAGGGCTGGAGCTTGGCTTCAGGAAGGTGAGGCTGGCAGTGGGTCGGAGTGGAGGCAGGCAGCAGGCACACCCGTGGGAGGCCCTAGCTGGGTGCTAGGGCTGAGGGCACAGGTGGGCATTAAGCTCTGTGAGGCTGTGGTTCTCACTTTACCTCTTAGTTGCTGAGTGCCTCCATATCTAAAACACCGTAGCTGGAGCTCTGCTCTGCCGACACCCGTAAGAAGCTGCCCCAGGTTCTCAGATAGCAAGATAAGCCAGTGCTCTACACCAGAGCTGAGATCCACCCTAATTCTGGCTTCCCAATCCCTTCCTCACCCTGGGAGAGGCTGAAGCTGATTTCCAGGCTTCCTTGACTACTACTTTGGGGCCAAGCTGAAAATCTCAGCCTTGGCTCTCAGAAGAGAGCCAGGGAGAGGAGACGCCAGAGATAGGGCAGGGGTAGGGAGAGACCAGGCACCAAACTCATTAAGGACCTCCTATCTCCCCCTACCTTGATTGTCCACCTCATTTCAAATTTTGTTCACTGCTCAGTTTGGCCCGAGAAGCACTAGCTACACCACTATCCCTCTAGGTAGTACTAAGCTGTTCCTCTGCCCAGCCACAGGATGGAGTTCCTAACAGGAAAGTCTCCCAAGCTGTGCTTCACCCCTCCCCCCCATTACTTCTACTTCCACATTGCTGTTTATTAAGATAGAAATTAAACGCAGTCTCCTTTGGGTTAGGCATAGGTTCTAGACTGGTTTGGACACATATCTGTGAGATCACAGGTCCCTTTTTGCCTCTATAGAAGCTCTACACACACTCAGGATATTCCTGTTTATTCCTATTATTGAGAATGCATGAGCACTGAGGTGAGTCTTGGTTCTCCCAGCGTGTTGCTATGTGACCCTGGGATCAAGCTTTCCCAGTCTGGGCTCCTGCCCCATCTTTCATGGTACACGCTCCCGTCTGAATTACATTTCATCAGGGACATTTTTTTCTTGTCATGTCAACCCCCATGCAGGAGTCAGCACTTCTCCAGAACAGGATGAGAACAGACACCCAAGTTCTCTAGAAAGAGATGTGTGTTTGAGGCAGAGGGGATTCGTTAGGGTGCTCAGGGACCTAGGCTGTCTACTAGAGGATCCCTCAGCCCAGACTGACTTGGAAATAGGGGCCCCCTCCTGCTGGCCATTGTGTCCTCAGCAGAAAGCTGTATTATTTCTCCTAAACTACAAACTATCCCAGACTTAGGGGTGGAGCTGAGGTGTCAGAGGCCGAATTTATTCCATACTTGGGCAAATGATAGCTGCTTACAGACGGTACAGAGACCAGAACCCAAGGTCCCCAAAGTGCCGCAACTGGGAGTAAGGAGCTGGGGTCCTGCCCAGGCTCTAACTTGCATCCCAACTTCCACAATGCTTTCATATGCATTCTCTTTGAATGTCATTGTCACAATCACCCACAATGGCTGGAAGTATAAGGTGAGATGCATTCTAAGGGTTAGGATTCCAAGACTCAAAAAAAGTACACCTAAAGGAAGAGGTGAAGCACTCCACCCAAGCCCTGTCCCCTGCTGCCCAGGCCTCTCTCTTCTCTGCAGCCAGAGTCACAAGGTAGTGCTATAGCTCTGGTTGGGGCTTTTGACTAGAAACAGGAGGCTCCCAGGGGTTATTCTGGAGTCTCTGATCTCAATAACATAAAACATTTTTTTTCATTTCTCTGAAGTTCAGCCTCATTTCCCAGGGCATATGAATCACCTGAAGGTCTTATTGAAAGGCAGGTTTTGGTCTGGTAGGTCTGGAGTGGGGCCTGAGACTCTGCATTTCTAGCAAGATCCCAGGGTGGCCCGTGGAGCCTCATTCTCATGTATAAAACATCAGGGAGGGCTCGCTTCCCACTTTAAGCCTCTCTTTTGGCCCTTGCAGAATTGCATCCTGGATTCAAATGACCAAAGTAAGAGGAGTTGGAGAATGTGAGGATGAAAGGGCACCGTGGTTCCTAGTGTTACAGAGAGTGACACTGAGGCCTACCTAGTGCCGGTAGGAGCTTGTTCAAAATCTCACAGCAATTCACCGACAAAGTCAAGACTCAGGCCTCCTGTATAGGGGAAAAAACAAAAAAACAAAATCCAGAAAAGATACTCATTGAAGAGTTAACTGTGCTTTCTCTGGGCAAACTATGGGTTCCTTCCCCCCCCCCTTTTCTCTCTCTTTCTTTTGCTTTTCCTTCCTACCTCCCTCTCTTTCTTTCTCTTACTTGTATGTTTTTAAACAATGAGCAGTATTGATTTTGTAATAAGAAAAAATAATTTTAATAAAAGAAAATTCTCACAAAGTTCTCAGTAAAAGAGATTGTTTATGAATGTGCTGGGTAAGCTGTAACTACATACAGCAGCTCCCTGTCATCGGTGTGCAGTTCGGCTCCAATCATCCAGAAGTCATTCCAAGCGAGGTTATCCCAACTCTTCTGGGACCACGAATCACCGAGATGAGGAGGTCCCCGCGCTGCCAACCGCTGCGACAGCTTCCCTCCGCCTCTGCCGTCGGGACACGTCCCCAGGAAGCGCTGGCCGCCGGAATCTCTCCCCGTAAATCAGGGAAGAGGGTTCCCTAATCCGTTTTCGTAGCAAACGACCTCGGGCCAAGTCTGCTTTTGTTGCTGATTTCCTAAGCTTAATTGCAAGCAAAGTTAATTTGAAAGAAAATAAATGTTACTGCTGTGGGGCGAATTCTAACGAGCCTTGGGCAATTAGGGAAGAACGCACCTAATTACCCGCAGCCCGGGGCGCCTGCACACGACGCTGGGGGTGCGGGGCCCGGAGGGGGGCAAACGACTTTTCTGTGTTTGTGCATCACAGGAAGAGAAAGAAAATAAAAAGAAGCTCACCTCCAGTCTCTGAGCCCCCCGAGTCGGGGGACTGGGAGGTCCCGTTCCGGGGCTTGGAGATTTCTAGAGTCGGAACGGTCCAAGACGCGACGGTGGAATGTTCTCGATGTCCCGGAGTCGCGCGGGCTGGAGGGTCCCCCCGCGACCCCGCCGTGGCCGACGCGCACCGTCCCCGAGGCGGCTCTCGCCTGCGCGGCGCCGGTTCCGGCCGGTGGCTCAAGAGCTCTGGGTGTCGCCAGCCAGAGGAAGGGCGAGAAGGGCTGTCGCTCTGTCTTCAGCGCCTTGGTCCCAACCCTCGCGGACCTCCCTGTCCCTTGGGACTCCCGTTGTACACAGCCTGTTCCGTCCCCGCAGCGTCCTCTCACTCCAGGCACCGGCCCTCGCTTTGGCATAATCTCACCTGTCGCGTAAACTGGCAAGGAGGGTGGGGGCGAAGACGCCAGCCTTTTCCCACCCGTCTTTCTCGGTCCCGGAGGCTTTATCGCGACGTTCCAGGTGGCTTCGCGAGCAGGTGGCGTTTATCCGCCCTCCTATCCCCAGCGCTTTACAAGGCGTTGTTCACCTCGTCTAGTTTGACTTCGGGAGGACCCTCTGAGGTAGTAATCACAAATTTCCATTTCACAAATGAGGACAATAGACGAGAAGGGACTGGCTGATTAATGGCTCTGTCAAAGCATTCGACTTGGTAATTTGGAAAGAGAGAGAGGCTCCCGCCTCCCCCTTAAGTAGGTACAAAAGCCGCCGGTCTCCAGCCCCAACCCGGCGGCTCCCCGCAGCTGAGGACAAAACTCTCCAGCGGAAGACAATCAATTTCCGGCTCCTGCCAACTAGGCAAGGCATCCTGACCTCCGCGCCTGGGAGGGCCAGCTTGTCTGGCTGCATATAGAGAACTCTTGAATTCCATACCTGCAAGGGTCCACAGGGAGAGGAGGGAGGCCCAACACCTCAACTTGTCCAAGGTCACAGGGCTGGGTCTGGAATCCGGACCCTCCGGGGTGGCAGGGCCAGTTCTCCAGTTGCTTCCAGCCTCTGAGAGGTCATTACCACCACCAAAGCCAGGAAGGACCAGCATCAAGACCTGCACTGTCCCGTACAGTAGCCATTAGCTACACATCGCTACTGAGCACTTGGCATATGGTTAGCCCAAATTTAGATGAGCTGTAAAATGCACTCCAAATTTTGAAGACAGTATGAAAAAAAATAAAACATTTCAACAATTTTTATGTTGATAATATGTTGAAATGATAATATTTTGGACATACTGGGTTAAATACAATATATTAAAATTAATCTCACCTGTTTCATTTTATTTTATTAATGTGGCTACTAGAATTTAAAACTTAAAATTACACACATGGCTTGCATTATATTTCTATTGGATAGAACTGAGACAAACACCCATCTGGACTGAGCGAAGTTCACGTCTTTGTGAACAGGATTGTGCAGTTCCCCAAATAAAAATAAAAATTACCAATGGTTTTCAAACAATCTTTTTTATGCCCCCCACCCCTTTCTACCAAGTTAGCTATGCAGAAAGAGGCTGAGTTCTCTTGCCAGAACTCACTTGCTCAAAGATTTTTATTGAAACCATTTGAACACTCAGGTTTATCTGAAAGCTTCGCATGGGGCCTCTGAAATATTTAAGGCTGGAAATTTTTGCTCCAGAACAGAAACTTACAAGATTTCTCAAAAGAAAGTGGGAGAGTTAGATTTTCTGATTTTAGCAAGTCTGTTGCTTAAAACAAATAAGCAAACAAACAAATAAGATACAAAATTAAAAATTCAGTTTCTTTCTAAAGCTTACTTCTATAGCTTATTGATGGCTTCAATTTAATTTTTCTCTTCCCTTTTTGCATGAGAAGGCTGCTGGGCATAGCAGAGGGTGAGCCAGGGATGGAACAGCCAACCCCAACTACTGAAAGCTGTCACCAATGGGCTTCTGTCCCCTGAGTCTTCTCTTCTCTTTGCACTTCAGTTCTCCCATTGGGTCCAGGGCTGCTTGATGAGGAGAAACAGCAGACAATGAAGGAATGTACCTTTATCTGCCTCACTGGAAAACCAGATTTATGATTAGGCAGTAATAACTGTGGAATGACCAGCACATCCTGCTTAAAAGATTCAATAAAATATGATATAATCGCTACCTGGAGCTAATCCTGAAACTTCAGGTCAGAGGCTTGCCATGAGCTGTTCTGAGTCCCTAGAACAGCAGTTAGGCTCTGGGTGGCTACTCAGAAGTCCTGGGTGGCCCACCAATGCTGCCAAATATGCAAGGCAGCATCCAAGATGACGGGGCCCTTAAAGATAATATGGGGGATAATATCCTGCAGCCCTCTTCTGTAACAGACAGGGAGATTCGGGTGATGGGACTGGGTCACACTGGGGAGCTGAGGCACAGTTCAGACTCATAGCTAGGTCTGTGGGTTCTCAGAGGCAAGGAAAACCAGCCCAGGTCAACCGGAGAATTTCCCCCGTTAAAAAAAAAAAAAAAAGGGGGGGGGGGGGGGGGTTTTTTTATTTAAAAATTTCTTTTATTTTAAAAAAAAAGGGGGGGGGGGGGGGGGTTTTTTTATTTAAAAATTTCTTTTATTTTAAAAAAAAAGGGGGGGGGGGGGGGGGGGGAGCTACTTCTTATGCAAACCTGTTCTCAATTTAAGAAGAAAGGCGCTGTCAGAGCCTTTTATTGTAGTAACACACAGTCAAAGGCACAAGAGGCCGAAACGTGTAAAAAGGCCCAAGTTTTACGCAGCTCAGGGAAGGGTGAAGTTATGTGATTCCCCACAATTCGGATCCTGGATTCTGGCGTAGACACTACGCTGTCCCCCCACCCCCTTATCGCCAAGGGCCCTCCCTGGTAGAATGTCATAAAAGCACGTCCTTTGGAGCTTTGCGTCATCGAGGTCCCTCGTGCCAGTCTTAGGGTTGCGGCTGCCTCTCTCCATCTCTTCCCATTTACAAAGAAAGCTGGGTATTACCGCGGTGCGCCAGGAAACTCTCTGGCCCACTCGGTCCCTTCCACTTGGGTCCCAATTCTGTTCTCTCTCCAGTCCTGTCCTCAGGTCTCGGGGAAACTTAGTTCGTGCAGACAGTCGAGGTATCTATAAGTTCTCGTCCCTACGCTTGGCTCATATGGCGGACACGAACCTATCCACCCCGCCGGTATAGGCAGCGGCATGGCGAGCATGGTAGGCGCCTCCACTGCCCCCTCCAAGCTGTCCCCCAGGATTGTAGCAGGGCCCCAGCGCTGCGAACTGGCCAGGTGATGTGCGCCCGTAGAAGTCCACTGCGGTCTCGACGCCGCCACTGTTGCCACTCACAGGGGACGAAGCTGGTCCCGCCAGGCGGCCAGCCGCGGCAAAGAGCGCGCTGCCGGCCCCCTGCGGGTACGCACCGTCGGGGCTCGCGTAGGCGGCCGCGTAGGCCGGGGGGTTGGCGGGCCGGGCTCCTGCGCAGCCGGCGGGCTGGTAGCTGGTGGTAGTGGCAGGGGCGCCGGCCGAGGCAAAGGCACAGGAGCCCCCGGGCCCCGATGGCGCGGGACCCAACTCTGGGCTGAGCGGCCGCTCAGGAACCAGGCTGAAGACTCGGCAAGGGCCTGGCGACGCGGCGGGGTAGTACACCGGTGGGGGCGCGGCGAGCGGCGGCGGCGGGTAGCCCGCATAGACGGCGCCCGGG